>NC_092106.1:37537137-37837137 GCF_045679555.1 Salvelinus alpinus | reverse complement strand
TCTGTTGGGCTGGACTACATGCAGTATGGGTATCCTGGGTTTGCTATATAAATGCATATACTTGGGTGTGAGTGTTTGTGTGGCAGCTGGAGAAGAGTTCGACAGCGCCATGCCAAAATAGACCACGTACTGTATACACATCACACTAGTCCAGTGTGGGCCCCGGTTCCATGTGACCTCTGTGGCCCAACTGTTTTGCTGGGTCGTAATGGCCTGTTGGGCTTTTGTGGCCCAACTGTTTTTCCTGCATGGGGAATGCAACGGGTCTGACGAGTTGACGGAGGTGAGGGGTGGGGGCAAGGCTGACACAAGGCCAGTGTTTGTGTGGAGTCGGGCACGGGACTGCCTTCACTGACACTCTGAAAGACACACACACACACACACCACACACACAGATGGTTGAGATGAGCGGGTACAGAGGACTATTGTAGAGACCTGGCCCAGGCCAGCCCACCCGCCACAGGCAAGCATTGTAACTCAGCCTCCCATCTCGCTTCCCCTCTCTCTGTTCTCTCTCTCTCATTCTCCTTTCTCTCTCCCTCCATTGCATGTACCATCTATCCACATTTAACCCTCCTCTCTTATCTCCCTCCATCCATAAACAACTTTCTCTCCTCTTCCCTCTATCTCTGATTTCCTGTTGCAACTTAAATCCTGAAATAATATTGCTTAATAAAATGATATTCTATTACTCTACAGTCCTCTTTTGCCCTTTCCTCCTCTTTCTCCCTCCCTTCTCTCATTCCCTGAGGGAGGTGTGAAGAGTCTAAAACTCTCTGTAATGGAGAGCTCCTTGTTAGAACAGCTGCTTGTTATTGTGAGTTTTCCTGTAAGTGTGCAGTGTTTCCCCTATATACATTCAGCAGCGGTGGGCAACAAATCATTGCCGCCACTCCCAAAAATATGATTGAAAAATAAATATACAGTTGAAGTCGGAAGTTTACATACACCTTAGCCAAATACATTTAAACTCAGTTTTTCACAATTCCTGACATTTAATCCAAGTAAAAATTCCCTGTCTTAGTTCAGTTAGGATCACCACTTTATTTTAAGAATGTGAAATGACAGAATAATAGTAGAGTGATTTATTTCAGCTTTTATTTATTTCATCACATTCCCAGTGGGTCAGAAGTTTACACACTCAATTAGTATTTGGTAGCATTGGCTTTAAATTGTTTAACTTGGGTCAAATGTTTCGGGTAGCCTTCCACAAGCTTCCTACAATAATTTGGGTGAATTTTGGCCCCTTCCTCCTGACAGAGCTGGTGTAACTGAGTCAGCTTTGTAGGCCTCCTTGCTCGCACACGCTTTTTCAGTTCTGCCCACACATTTTCTATAGGATTGAGTTCAGGGCTTTGTGATGGCCACTCCAATACCTTGACTTTGTTTTCCACAACTTTGGAAGTATGCTTGGGGTCATTGTCCATTTGGAAGACCCATTTGCAACCAAGCTTTAACTTCCTGACTGATGTCTTGAGATGTTGCTTCAATATATCCACATAATCTTCCTCCATGATGCCATCTATTTTGTGAAGTGCACCAGTCCCTCCTGCAGCAAAGCACCCCCACAACATGATGCTACCACTCCCGTGCTTCACGGTTAGGATAGTGTTCTTCGGCTTGCAAGCCTCCACCTTTTTCGTCCAAACATAACGATGGTCATTATGGCCAAACAGTTCTATTTTTGGTTCATCAGACCAGAGGACATTTCTCCAAAAAGTATGAGCTTTGTCCCCATGTGCAGTTGCAAAGCGTAGTCTGGCTTTTTTATGGCGGTTTTGGAGCAGAGGCTTCTTCCTTGCTGAGCGGCCTTTCAGGTTATGTCGATATAGGACTCGTTTTACTGTGGATATAGATACTTTTGTACCTGTTTCCTCCAGCATCTTCACAAGGTCCTTTGCTGTTGGTCTAGGGATTGATTTGCACTTTTCGCACCAAAGTACGTTCATCTCTAGGAGACAGAACGCGTCTCCTTCCTGAGCAGTATGACGTCTGCATGGTCCCATTGTGTTTATACTTGCGTACTATTGTTTGTACAGATGAACGTACCTTCAGGCGTTTGGAAACTGCTCCCAATAATGAACCAGACTTGTGGAGGTCTACAATTTTTGTTCTGAGGTCTTGGCTGATTTCTTTTGATTTTCCCATGATGTCAAGCAAAGAGGCACTGAGTTTGAAGGTAGGCCTTGAAATAGGCCTCAATTTCTGAGGTGCAGTTAACTCTGATGAATGTACCCTCTCCAGCAGAGGTAACTCTGGGTCTTCCTTTCCTGTGGCAGTCCTCATGAGAGCTAGTTTCATCATAGCGCTTGATGGTTTTTGCTACTGCACTTGAAGAAACTTTAAAAGTTTTCCGGGTTGACTGACCATAATTTCTTAAAGTAATGATGGACTGTTGTGTCTCTTTGCTTATTTGAGCTGTTCTTGCCATTATATGGACTTGGTCTTTTACCAAATAGGGCTATCTTCTGTATACCCCCCCCCCCACACCTTGTCACAACACAACTGATTGGTTCAAGCATTAAGAAGGAAAACAATTCCACAAATTAACTTTTAACAAAGCACAGATGTTAATTGAAATGCATTCCATGTCACTACATGAATGCCAAGCGTGTGCAAAGCTGTCATGAAGGCAAGGCTGGCTACTTTGAAGATTCTCAGATATAAAATATATTTTGATTTGTTTAACACTATTTTGGTTACGTCATGATTCAATGTGTTATTTCATAGTTTTGATGTCTTCACTATTATTATACAATGTACAAAGAAAGAGAAACCCTTAAAGGAGTAGGTGTCCAAACTTTTGACTGGTACTGTATATCGATTTATTTTAGATTTTTTTTTTTGGGGGGGGGGGTCTTTTTAGCCATGGTAAAATGTTTTCAGTGTTAACTTAAACGGATTAAACCAAAAGATAGAGCTATATATTTTTAAATAAGGTCATTGAAATCTAACAATCACCAAAATAAAAATGTACAGTTATGGGGAATCTAAAATTCCCAAAATGTTATGGCATGGGGCTCCCATTTGATTTTGTCATTTGAGTCACTCAGCATAAGAACACGGCAGAAGCCATGTCAAAATGTGTAGAATTACATTCAATTATATTTAAATGAATATATTTATATATATTTGAATTTTTCTTCTCTCAGTCCCATAACATGTGTAGAGTTTGAGATTTGTTGTTGTTTTAAACCACATTGTGGACCACTGGGTTTTGAGATACCAAACAAAATCATAGTCAAACATGGTACAGGCATCATCTATAATGCATTACATCATCGATACATATGTATGCATAAACACAAAGTGCAGTGGATAAAAGGACAATTAGGCACTTTCTTTATAATGTGGGAGACTGTGTTATGTACAACAGTATGAATATTTATTTGTGTTTACACAGTGTCATTTGAGTAAGAGTTTGTTAATTAGCATAACATTAGCTTTTCTCATTATAGCTCCTATGATTTGTAATGTAGGTTTAGCTTGTTTTTAACACGAATGACCTTTTTGTAACACATGTGTTGATAATCCAAGGTGACTTCCAGCAGCCCCGGTGTCATCCTGCCAGGGTTCAATACGCACTGTGTTTCTGTGTTATACTCTACTATATTTGCCTTGTTAAAATACCCTTTTAATCCGCGGGATTAGAATTGGGCTCACAAGGTCAGAATTATGGCACAGGCACAGAAGTGGGGCATCCAGGGTGGGGCATCCAGTTGAACCCATTTAACACTGCAGCCACAGAGACAGATAAATATTAACATCATACATGTCTTGCCATCTCTCAATCTTCTTACTCGCTGTTTCCTCTCCTCATTCTCTCCCTCTCTTTCTTTCCCCATCTCTTTATCATTACTCACTCTCTCTCCCTCTCCATTATGTTTGGCAGGAGTGAGTTCTCTGCCTCCACCCAAATGTTCTCCCAGAGGCCTCACGTTCAAGTCAAGTGCAGCCACGCTGCACACTGAGTGGATTCCAATGAAAACAACATGATTAAGAACCGTGTGTGTGAGAGAAAATAGTGTACAGTATCTGAATATAGTGTATCACTACTGTGTGTGTGTGTGTGTGTGTGTGTGTGTGTGTGTGTGTGTGTGTGTGTGTGTGTGTGTGTGTGTGTGTGTGTGTGTGTGTGTGTGTGTGTGTGTGTGTGTGTGTGTGTGTGTGTGTGTTCAAATGCCCAGAAGGGGGGGGGGGGGGTGGTGGTGGTGGTATGTAACAGACTTGTGTCTCAGAGAGGATATGACACACTGGAATGCTCCACCACTAAACTCCCTGCCTAATGACTCTGCCTCACACAACTGTCAGTGTCAGAACAGTTTTGGAGATGTGTGGTTGAGGCATGCTCAGTATCCAGGTGTGTACAGTGCTTAGTAATGTGTTGAGCCTAACCCTCATTAACACAGTGGTATGAACATGTGGCATCTGACTTTGGGCTGTGCTGCTCCTTCCAAACATTTATCCTTTCCCCTTCCCTCTACTCCCGTACCCCTTCCCTCTACTCCCGTTCCCCTTCCCTCTACTCCCTTTCCCCTTCCCTCTACTCCCGTACCCCTTCCAAACGTACATGCATACAATAAGAATCTGCATCTCCATCCCCAATCTCAATACTACTATTTATACACACACAGCCAACTTGCAGCCACCGCTGCCATTATATTATCTTGAGGATTAAGCAGTGGTGCACTCCAAGTGGGCTGTGCTGAGCAGGAAATAAATCTGTTGACATTTCCTCCCTCCCTCTCTCCACCCACAGGGCGATAAGTGAGGAGGGAGGGGGGGGATGAGAACGGGCTTTTATGACATCATAATGGATGCATTATGGAGCGACATGGATGCTCTGTGATGTCGCAATAACATTACATTTACATTTAAGTCATTTAGCAGACGCTCTTATCCAGAGCGACTTACAAACCTTTATGACGTCACTATGGATGATTTAGGTTTTCACAAAAGTTGGGTTTTATGTTACAATGATTGGTGATGTCTGCCTGGCTGTAACTCTTGGCTGTGCCACTAGAGATCCTGGTTCGAGTCCAGGCTCTGCCGCTACCGGGAGACCAATGGGGCGGGGCACAATTGGCCCAGCATCGTCCGGGTTAGGAGAGGGTCTGTCCGGCAGGGATGTCCTTGTCCCATCGCGCACTAGCGATTCCTGTGGCGGGCCGGCGCAATGCACGCTAACACGGTCGGCAGGTGTACGGTGTGTCTTCCGACACATTGGTGCGGCTGGTTTACGGGTTAAGCGGGCAGTGTGGCTTGGCTGGGTTGCGTTTCGGAGGACACACGGCTCTCGACCTTCGCCTCTCCCGAGTCCGTACGGGAGTTGCAGTGATGAGACAAGATTGTAACTACCAATTGGATACCATGAAATTATGGAGAAAAAATATAAATAAATTATCTTGGCCACATCAGTACCCACTGATATACGGTAGAGGGAGAGGGAGGAGAGGGACAGACCAGAGAGATAAAGGTATAGGGGGGGGTTGTAGTTTGAGCTCTAATCCAATATCCTCGGCCACTTTTCCCACCAAATGGACCAATGCAAGATATGACACTGATGTTTACCACAGACAGGAAAACCACAGTGTTGGTGTGTTGAATAAATACAATCAAAGCCTTTCACACACAATATGTTATCTCCACCATATACAGTATACAGCCTCATTACCCTGTCCTCTATAGTATGCCTACTATGTCCAGTTGATTGTTGTTGGACTGTACAGACCAGACCACAACTATGATGTTGCTACAGTAGACCTCACTACAGTAAAGGGTATTTATCCTCTTCAGTTTTTTCTATCATATCCTGTCTTAAGCCCACAGCCACTCTCTAAATCCACAAGTAGGAGTGTCTAGTGATTTCTGTCATGTTTGAGCAGCAGTGAGGGTGTGACTGTTTCTCACACACACACCCTTCATAACCCTCATACACACACCACACACACACTCCTAACTCGCCTGTTATGTCAGGCCTCACACTGAGACAAAACATCAGGGTAACTCTGGACCACTAGTTCTACATCAAAATGTGTTCTGTTCACCTAGAAGTGCTACCACTGTGTACCACAACACTTCCACAACTCACGCCCTACTGACTAATCTCACTCACACCCCCCCTCTACCCCCCCCCCCTCTACTGACCACACACACACTCAATTTCCCCCCACTCACAAGGGGAGTTAACATGTTCAGAGAGGGAAGGGGTGTGACTTGACACCATGTGGGCTGATGTGGATGAATATGACTGGATGTGGTCAGTACAGTCCCCAAGCCCCCATTCCCCCCTGAACAACAGCCACTCAGCTAGAGAGCTAGTGGAAAAGCTGACTCGGGATGCCCTAGTATAGATTGTGTGTGTGAGAGAGGGAGAGAATGTGACCTCATTCACACCGGTACTGTATTTATAGTGGAGCGGGGGTGGGGGGGTCTTCCTCTTTTGTGAACTCATTGTAGTATTTTTAGAAGTGTCACAGGGTCTTTAATCACTGACCATGACCTCATATCTCCCCCCTCCTCGCACACACTGCCCCATTGTAGACTAGAGTACGCGAGAGAGACCGCGACCGTTTACAAAACATAAGGACATACTTGTTAATAAACCTAATCATAATGTATTCGTCAGTCTTTAGGGGAGACCTTTTCAATAGAACAATGGGGTGTTACCATGACAACAGTTCTTTCTTTCCAAACACATGGTGGAATAATTTCATTAAGTGTAACAGTGGAATATGTGTGTCATTAAATTGACTAGGCTGTCGTAGTTCTACAGTGACTCCTCTGCTATCAGACACCCTATACATTCTCCTATACCCTTTACACTGTCATGATGAAATCACACCTGTACGTCTTACACACACATGAGCGCACTAGCCCAGGGGAAATCTTCTCATCAGCTATATAAGGGTAACTCGACCTTATGCGCAAATCCTACATTGAATGTCAATGTGAAAGTTGCATATACAGTTGAAGTCCGAAGTTTGGAGTCATTCAAACTCGTTTTTCAACCACTCCACAAATTTCTTGTTAAAACCTCTACCGACCCACCCTCCCGGATCCAGGATCCTCCTCATCAGAAACGCTGACTAGCATAGCCTAGCCTAGCGCCACAGGGAATATCATATAATATTATTTCATGAAATCACAAGTCCAATACAGCAAATGAAAGATAAACATCTTGTGAATCCAGCCAACATGTCCGATTTTTTAAAAATGTTTTACAGCGAAAACACAACATATATTTATGTTAGCTCACCACAATAGCCCAAAACACAACGCCATTTTTTCACCGCAAAGATAGCTTTCACAAAAACCACAAATAAAGATAAAAATAATCACTAACCTTTGAACAACTTCATCAGATGACAGTCTTATAACATCATGTTATACAATACATTTATGTTTTGTTCGAAAATGTGCATATTTATAGCTACAAATCCTGGTTTTACATTGTGAACATGGTGCAAAAATGCTCCAAATTGTCCGGAGAAATTTTGGAGAGTCACATAATCTAACAGAAAAACTCATCATAAACTTTGCTGAAAAATACATGTTGGATATATAATTAAAGATACACTGGTTCTTAATGCAACCGCTGTGTTAGATTTTTAAAAATAACTTTAGTAAAAAGCACAGCATACAATAATCTGAGACAGCGCTCAGCCATTCTCCGCCATGTTGGAGTAAACATATTCAACAAAAATACGAAATAACATCATAAATATTCTCTTACCTTTGAACTTTCATCAGAATGCAGTGCCAGGAGTCCTAGTTTCACAATAAATCGTTGTTTTGTTTTACAATGTCGAATTAGCAACTTTGGCTAGCATAATGGTGCTCACGTGTCCATGAATGTTTGGCGCATGGAACGAAAAATTCCAAAAGTCATAATAAAAGTCGAATAAACTGGTCAAACTCAGTTGAAAATCCATCTTTAGGATGTTTTTCTCATATGTATCCAATAACGTCCCAGACGGAGCATTTCTTCGTGTCTACCTAACGCATTGCAGAAAATGATATGGTGCTCCCAGGTGCGCAGCAAAATACTGCCAATATGGCTGACCTGTCACTCCAAAAGCTCTCATTCGGTCCTACATCAGGCCAGACACCTCATTCAACATTCTACTGCCTGTTGACATCTAGTGGAAGGCGTATGAAGTGCATACATATCCATAAATACAAGGCAATTGAATAGGAGCAGCCCTTCACAGAGACCCATTTCAGAATTTTCACTTCCTATTTGGAAGTTTGCCTGCCAAATGAGTTCTGTTTTACTCACAGATATAATTCAAACAGTTTTAGAAACTTCAGAGTGTTTTCTATCCAATATTAATAATAATATGCATATCATATGATCTAGAACAGAGTTCGAGGCCGTTTAATTTGGGCACTATTTTTTTCCCAAAGTGGAAATGGCGCCCCCTATTAAGAAGAAGTTAACAAACTATAGTTTTGGCAAGTCGGGTAGAACATCTACTTTGTGCATGACACAAGTAATTTTTCCAACAATTGTTTACAGACAGATTATTTCACACAGATTTTTTCACTTCTTTAGACAGATTAATTCCAGCGGGTCAGAAGTTTACATACACTAAATTGACTGTGCCTTTAAACAGCTTGGGAAATTATGTCATGGTGTTAGAAGCTTCTGATAGGCTAATTGACATCATTTGAGTCATTTGGAGGTGTACCTGTGGATATATTTCAAAGCCAACCTTCAAACTCAGTGCCTCTTTGCTTGACATCATGAGAAAATTAAAAGAAATCAACCAAGACCTCAGGAAAAAATTGTAGACCTCCACAAGTCTGGTTCATCCTTGGGAGCAATTTCCAAGCGCCTGAAGGTACCACGTTCAGCTGTACAAACAATAGTGCGCAAGTATAAACACCATGGGACCACGCAGCCATCATACCGCTCAGGAAGGAGACGTGTTCTGTCTCCTAGAGATGAATGTACTTTGGTGCGAAAAGTGCAAATCAATCCCAGAACAACAGCAAAGGACCTTGTGAAGATGCTGGAGGATTCAGGTACAAAAGTATCTATATCCACAGTAAAACGCGTCCTATATCGACATAACCTGAAAGGCCGCTCATTAAGGAAGAAACCGCTGCTCCAAAACCGCCATTAAAAAAGCCAGACTACGGTTTCCAACTGCACCCGGGGACAAAGATCGTACTTTTTGGATAAATGTCCTCTGGTCTGATGAAACAAATATAGAACTGTTTGGCCATAATGACCATCGTTATGTTTGGAGGATAAAGGGGGATGCTTGCAAGCCGAAGAACACCATCCCAACCGTGAAGCACAGGGGTGGCAACATCATGCTGTGGGGGTGCTTTGCTGCAGGAGGGACTGGTGCACTTCAGAAAATAGATGGCATCATGAGAAGGGAAATTATGTGGATATATTGAAGCAACTACTCAAGACATCAGTCAGGAAGTTAAAGCTTGGTCGCAAATGGGTCTTCCAAATGGACAATGACCCCAAACATACTTCCAAAGTTGTGGCAAAATGGCTTAAGGACAACAAAGTCAAGGTATTGGAGTGGCCATCACAAAGCCCTGACCTCAATCCCATAGAAAATTTGTGGGCAGAACTGAAAAAGTGTGTGCGAGCAAGGAGGCCTACAAACCTGACTCAGTTACACCAGCTCTGTCAGGAGGAAGAGGCCAAAAATTCACCCAACTTATTGTGGGAAGCTTGTGGAAGGCTACCCGAAATGTTTGACCCAAGTTCGACACAATTTAAAGGCAACACTACCAAATACTAATTGAGTGTATGTAAACTTCTGACCCACTTGGAATGTGATGAAAGACATAAAAGCTGAAATAAATCATTCTCTCTACTATTATTCTGACATTTCACATTCTTAAAATAAAGTGGTTATCCTAACTGGCCTAAAACTGAATTTTTACTAGGATTAAATGTCAGAAATTGTGAAAACCTGAGTTTAAGTGTGTTTGGTTAAGGTGTATGCAATTTTTTCTTTACAAAAACAAATATCTCCACCATATATATATATATATTATATATACAGTGGGGCAAAAAAGTATTTAGTCAGCCACCAATTGTGCAAGTTCTCCCACTTAAAAAGATGAGAGAGGCCTGTAATTTTCATCATAGGTACACTTCAACTATGACAGACAAAATGAGGGGGAAAAAATCCAGAAAATCACATTGTAGGATTTTTTATGAATTTATTTGCAAATTATGGTAGAAAATAAGTATTTGGTCAATAACAAAAGTTTATCTCAATACTTTGTTATATACCCTTTGTTGGCAATGACAGAGGTCAAACGTTTTCTGTAAGTCTTCACAAGGTTTTCACACACTGTTGCTGGTATTTTGGCCCATTCCTCCATGCAGATCTCCTCTAGAGCAGTGATGTTTTGGGGCTGTTGCTGGGCAACACGGACTTTCAACTCCCTCCAAAGATTTTCTATGGGGTTGAGATCTGGAAACTGGCTAGGCCACTCCAGGACCTTGAAATGCTTCTTACGAAGCCACTCCTTCGTTGCCCGGGCGGTGTGTTTGGGATCATTGTCATGCTGAAAGACCCAGCCACGTTTCATCTTCAATGCCCTTGCTGATGGAAGAAGGTTTTCCACTCAAAATCTCACGATACATGGCCCCATTCATTCTTTCCTTTACACGGATCAGTCGTCCTGGTCCCTTTGCAGAAAAACAGCCCCAAAGCATGATGTTTCCACCCCCATGCTTCACAGTAGGTATGGTGTTCTTTGGATGCAACTCAGCATTCTTTGTCCTCCAAACACGACGAGTTGAGTTTTTACCAAAAAGTTATATTTTGGTTTCATCTGACCATATGACATTCTCCCAATCTTCTTCTGGATCATCCAAATGCTCTCTAGCCAACTTCAGACGGGCCTGGACATGTACTGGCTTAAGCAGGGGGACAAATCTGGCACTGCAGGATTTGAGTCCCTGGCGGTGTAGTGTGTTACTGTCTCAGAGCTCTACGGACAATTTCTTCAACTTCATGGCTTGATTTTGCGAAAATTTCTAAAACCCTGTTTTCGCTTTGTTTTTGTGTGTCGATTTGAAGAGGATTTTTAATTTCATCCATAATGTAACAAAATGTGGAAAAAGTGAAGTTTTCTGAATACTTTCCGGACGCAATGTAAACTACGACTAGTTTGATGGTTGTAGCCATCAATTGTCGCATTAGCAAACTCATTTCATTGACATTTGTCTAGTATAGGCTACTTATTGTAATGAACGATATACGCAAAATGCCTGAGATAATAAGTGATCAATATGGTCGGTGTCAATAATTTTAGCTTTATCATCCCAGCACTAGTGCTTAGTTCCACCACTCACCAATGGGTCAGAGTGTGTGTGTTTACTTACCCCCGTCTTGGTGGGGGGAGTAATTGTACAGTTCCTTTTAAGAGAGAATGTTCTAGTTCGGAGTGTTGAATGGCAGTCAGAGCAGTTGTATCTGCATAGCTGATCATGTTAAGTGGCCAAGATAGTGGCTCCAAATGGGCCACGATACTGTACTTGCTGCAGAGCCAAAATGGACCCAAGCACTTAACACCATTAGAGACAATGGGGCTGCTGCTGGATTTAATGGCCTGGTGATATTGAGCCAAAATGGAGATTGAACTGTCTCCTGCTGGAGCACTTAAAGACAAGCTCTTCAGGAATAGGTCATTACAGAAAGGCAACTGTGAGTGTGGATGGTCTATTGTGGTGAAACACTGAGCCAGAATGGAAACTGGGCAGCATGCGGTTCTTTACCAAAGCTGCTCAAGCACTTACTCTAGTGTGTGTGTGTGTCTGTGTGTGTACTTGAACCACCTCCTAAACCCGTAACACATTTTTTGAAGGAAATTTTGAAAACCTGTCAACTCCAGTCCAACACTAACTACGGTCATTGCACACTCACTGGATGATTTGAAAACTGTCAGCAAAATTTACCTCAACTCCGTTTACTCCTCAACTCTCTTGATAATTCCCTTGGCAACAGCCTCACGGCCAAGCGAGGGGGGGAACCAGAGCAGGTTGTCAGGGTTGAGGGGAAGGGTTGGTGACCTTTTGTTCCTGTGTTTGCTTAGTGGGCATTCCTCTGAGGGCTGGCGCTCACCCAACCATGGCCAGCCCGTGTTATACAGGGCTCCCCCTGGGGGTAAAGATGGAGCATTACAGTCTCCTCAGCCTGACACCACCCAACTTTCAGTCTTCAGTAAAGAGTATCAAACTATGTCTGCATTTCAATAGGATAGTAGGAATTGGAAGAACTCTGTGAGGTTCAGCCATTCACGGTCACAGTTCTATACTCTCTGCATGTGGTTGTGGTTCTTCAGCAGTTCATGGTTACTCTCCCTAGCGGTCCTCTTTCCTCCTCCCAGGTCCTTATGGTTGAGCTGGGTGTTGGTCCCTGCGATGCCTCCCGCCATGACAGACGACCTGGACTTGTGGGCGGCCCACTCCCAGTTGTCTGGAGAGGACCTGGTCACTGTGGACTTCCTGTTACCCACCGGCATCTACATCCAGATGGACGTCCCCAGAGAGGCCACCATACAACACATCAAACTGGTAGGAGAGAGGGGGGACTGTGTGTGTGAAGTTTAATTATATGATATTTTGCTGGGTATTCTGTAATTTACAGGCTTGCCTACAGCCTAATGTTAATAATTTCAGACGGCAGTCGATACAGTGCAGTTGCAATCTTAGAACAGTATTGGAAAGTATAGCCTAGAGGCCTGTAATAGGCCTACTGCGCATCTCAATGTTTTTATTTATTCTTATTGTTATCATGAGGATTCAGTACGATTATAATGATATGGATTTCTATCCACATTGCCTGTCCAGCACTACAACACCTTCAACCTTTCAGGCTGTTTTATCTCTTCAGTTAGAATCAACCCACAAGGAACACATTAGTTTACAATTTATTAGTTTAACATTACGCAGATTGGTTAGGATTGTTTTGATGAATGACTGGGTGCTGCCTGGCTGAAGTTCTGGTTCTGAGCCATTGTAAAAGGCCATCATAACAACTAGAAGAAGCTGTAGGCTGCTGTAGACTGTCGTCTCCTCTCCAGTCCAGACAGACGCCGTCTAATGGGTGTTATGACACAGCTGGTGGCTGTTTGTTTGTCTCTGAGCTGCACTCTTAACTGCACGCAAATATCCTATGACATCATGCGTGACCCTGATAGTGGGTAGAGGTGGGGTGAGATGCAGACCAGAGGTCAGGAATGTAACAATACACTGTAGTCTTTACCATCATGGAAGGTGTCATACTTCAGTCACTATGAATGTTTTAAGGATTTTTAGTTTAGACTTTTTAAAGTGTAAATACCTTGGAGGATGGTAGTTTTTGTATTTGACCCTGTGGTGAGATCCCTCTCCCTGTGACTCTCTCTCCCTGCTGGTGTTTTCCTCATGTAATGTTTTCTTCCATTCTGAGACACTATTTCTGACACACACACACACACACACACATCCACATAGACACATCATATTTTCTTCAGACAGGCTTTGTTGAATAGCTCTTGAACAACAGTGTGTAATGTCTCTTTCTCTGAATCACCCCTGGCTCCAGTGTTCCTAATGAGGAGTAACCTAACACTCCAATTCACAGAAGTGCTTGTTTGTCTCTCTGCTTTTCATGTCTACAAAACAGAACTAACAGACTCAATGACTTGTGATCTGTTTTACAGTTGTGCAAGCCGTTGTGCAGATAGTTATGCAGTCTTATCAGTTATGTCCTGGTAGGTAGGCTAGCCGTTAAGCTACAGTCTGGCTACCTGTTGGTGGATTAGGTTCAGGGAGGGCTAGTGAGGGCTTGTTCAGTGGAAATCTATTCCCTGGAGCCAGTGAAGAGGAGATATGGAGGAAAGCTCAGAGAAATTAAAAGGTATCTTTGTGTGACGGCAGAATGAGAGGGAGCAAGGGAGAATGAGAGGGAGCAAGGGAGAATGAGAGGGAGCAGGGGAGAATGAGAGGGAGCAGGGGAGAATGAGAGGGAGCAGGGGAGAATGAGAGGGAGCAGGGGAGAATGAGAGGGAGCAGGGGAGAATGAGAGGGAGCAGGGGAGAATGAGAGGGAGCAGGGGAGAATGAGAGGGAGCAGGGGAGAATGAGAGGGAGCAGGGGAGAATGAGAGGGAGCAGGGGAGAATGAGAGGGAGCAGGGGAGAATGAGAGGGAGCAGGGGAGAATGTGAGGGAGAAAGGGAGAATGTGATGGAGCAAGGGAGAGAGGCTCAGGTAGACCAGCAGCAGATTGATTTATTTCCCCAACTAAAGATGTTTCGGAGGAGAGTAGTCCCCAGACGGAAGGCTTGCCAGCCAGCTAACAACGTTAAACCTCAGATACTGATTTGTAGACAACACAGTGGCAGGGTGGAGAATAAAGATGTCTCCCCTGCTTAGATGTAACGTGGGCATGACATTTATCAGGGGTGCAATGACACACAACTCCTCCATCTCCATTAGAATACCTCGTCTTTCACTTCTATTAAAATGTGGTCTGATATTCATCCTCGGCTAGCCAACAGCACCGGAACTGTTGTGACGTGTACTCAATAAATGTTGGTTTAGGATTTATTTTTTAATGGTGACCTTGCAAGTCTATCCAACATGCATGAAATAAAACAACTAACTGAATGTAAGAAAATATTCAAGAGATACTCTTGAAGGAAATGGTAAAGTTCAATAAAATGTCTCTTGAAGTAACAGGATAACAGCCTCACTTAAGGTGCTTGCTTTCATTTTAGATCATAACAGTAGTAGTAATATTGTCTCTGGATGGCGACAAATAGCATGGTGGTGAAATGTGACAGATAATTAGATGTCACACAACGGATAATAACAACACATTTGTTAAGTAAAAGCAATTATTTGTCATGTGAACATGGTACAGCCAAGTAGTAAACTGTAATCCAATCATTGTTTTTTTACCTTTATTTAACTAGGCAAGTCTGTTAAGAACACGTTCTTATTTACAATGACGGCATCTGATGCAGTAAAAGTTGAATTGCGGGAGTATTTTGCTTTACCCTGTAAAGGTCTATACTTTGAGGGGACTTGGTCTGATGTTATGGTCACTAAGGTGGTTATGACACAAGACTGTTTGTCTGAAGGGAAGAGAGGTGACATGACTCCTTGTCTTCTACTCTGTCCCCATGTTTGTCTTCTTCGTGCCCTTCAGCCTCACACACACACACACACACACACACACACACACACACACACACACACACACACACACACTGTGACTGTGCCATGGGACATGATTAATGTCCTAATTGGTCTATTCAGGACCTGTGTCATCATGTTTGTTCCCCTGTCATCATATGACATCATATGGTTGTTGTTCATCCATTGGTTGTTAACATTTCAGTCATGATGATTCGTAGAACTACTGTTGGCTTTAGAATCTGGATTATTGTGATGTGAGTCATGGCTAATCGTTTAGGTTCCACTTGTTGTTGTAGATCATGTATTGTAGAGGCTGAGCCTGTGTCTGTGTAGCCTCTGATCATACAGGTAGATCGTGTTAACTTGTCTTGCCATAGTTTCTGTAATAACTGTGGTATCCCCCTCTTCTCCTCATAGCTCCTATGGAAGCAGGCCCAGTCATACCCCCTGTTCCCGTCTCTGGGGGAGATGGAGGGCCACATGTTTGAGTGTGTGAACCAGGCAGCGGTGCACGAGGAGCTGGAGGATGAGACCAGACGCCTCTGTGATGTTAGGCCCTTCTGTCCCATGCTCAAACTGGTCACACGCAACTGTGGCCGCGCGGAACGCTTGCTCGACTCCAAGATCGGTGTGCTCATCGGAAAAGGTGATGCGAGCGCACACAGTAACAGCAGACCCTTACACTGATGTTTGACCTGTGGTTTGAACAGAGTAGAGATGCTCCTGGACAGTGATCACTCAAACACACACACATACTCTTCAGACACACCAGCACCATTTCATCTCTTTCTCCAATATATTGATATCCTCTTTGCCTTGGCTGTCAGATCTGAGTCTTGTCTTCAGAAGTCTCATGTCATCATCCCAGTATCTGCTGAAGTCAGGCCCGTAGGATGGAAAACAATCCGCTTAGACTAGACAGGCTCCTGATGTCTGTTATTATCATCCGTCACTCAGTATTATCTGTGATGGTGATAAGGCGCTGTGCTGAGTGGAGGAGGCAAGCCAGACCACCACTGTAATGGTAGGGTGGAAAGGTCAGTCTATTGACACACAAACCTAAATATGCGCACATGCCTACATACACACACACAAAGTCTCCCTTACATTCTTTATCTCATCCACATATACACATAGCTATAAGTGTACACACACACACAGGGTCTTGTTAGTCTGAGGGTGTGTGAGGACAGAGATGGTGGGGCTCTATGGAGGTCCTCCAGGCTGCAGGCCAATCAGGCCTGTTCAGAGAGGGAGTCAGTCAGTCTAATGGAAGGAGACTCATCCCATATTGATATGCTCCCTCTTGGCTCCACTTTTGTCAGATGTGATCTGTAAAAGGCTTTTGTCAGTAAGCGGTACTCAAAACATCCCTCAGGCACTGGCTAGCCACACACACACTGAAAGCACACATACACTGAAAGCATACACACACACAAAGAAGCAGACACACACACTCACACAATCTGAGAGCTGAGGGTCATATGAATGTTTAATAGTTTTAAATGTCAACATGTTGTTTTCATCATCCAAAGCGTTCTACTGGCCCAAAATACTGAGCTCTGTTCAACTGATAGATACAGTATAATGAATTTAGGATCTAGATTTTATACCCAGTGACAGTTGTATTTCAATGAAAAGAGTAGGTTAGAGTTCAACACTGTTGAGATTGGATTGTCATTTGTAATCCCTCATAAACATGCATTGCTACTTGTTACCACGCTAGGTATCAAATGTCAGTCACAGATGTAGTGCATTAAACATGAATGGTAATGCCTTTTAATGCAGTGCTGTTAGACCCACTCATGCAGAGGTTATACTCTTGTTTTTCACGTGCTTTAGTGCTTTTGCGTGTGGCTTCTTATGACTGCTCATGGTGTTCACAAACGGAACATGATCGGCAAATTCACCTTTAGTGCAAAATGTTGTATAACCTCTTGTGGCCTTATTAGGGCACACTTATTATCACCTGCGAAGTCGTTATGCAATGTTTATAAAGTTGTCATGGAGTGTTTATGAAGAGCTTATGAAGCTTCATGAACCGTTCACAGGGCTCCACGAGCTGGACGCTCTTCAGGACCAGGAGGTGAAGGACTTCCGCAGTAAGATGTTCCGTATCAGCGAGGAGAAGATGCAGCGGGTACAGCTGATGACCTGGAGCGAGTGGCTGCAGGCCTGCTTCTCTCCGCAGCTGGAGCCAGGTGGAGGAGCCACAACCGACACAGACGGTGTCAATGACAAACAGGCCGAGGCCAGCCTCAAAGTCACCATGCATTTCGACCAGTCCCAGGTAACTACAGTATCTGTACACACTGTGAGCACAATATTTCCTACCAGAAATACTTACACGCGTACATAGCAAAATATGCCCAGCAATGGGGTGAACGAGGCCATTGTCGCTCTCTTTGAGTGGTGTGTAGTATTTACAATACTACACACCCTCAGCTGTCATCAATCAGTAGTCACATCTACAATACTACACACCCTCAGCTATCATCAATCAGTAGTCACATCTACAATACTATACACCCTCAGCTGTCATCAATCAGTAGTCACATCTACAATACTACCCCCCCAGCTGTCATCAATCAGTAGTCATATCTACAATACTACACACCCTCAGCTGTCATCAATCAGTAGTCACATCTACAATACTACACACCCTCAGCTGTCATCAATCAGTAGTCACATCTACAATACTACACACCCTCAGCTGTCATCAATCAGTAGTCACATCTACAATACTACCCCCCCCTCAGCTGTCATCAATCAGTAGTCACATCTACAATAATACACACCCTCAGCTGTCATCAATCAGTAGTCACATCTACAATACTACACACCCTCAGCTGTCATCAATCAGTAGTCACATCTACAATAATACACACCCTCAGCTGTCATCAATCAGTAGTCACATCTACAATACTACACACCCTCAGCTGTCATCAATCAGTAGTCATATCTACAATACTACCCCCCCTCAGCTGTCATCAATCAGTAGTCACATCTACAATACTACACACCCTCAGCTGTCATCAATCAGTAGTCACATCTACAATAATACACACCCCCAGCTGTCATCAATCAGTAGTCACATCTACAATACTTCACACCCTCAGCTGTCATCAATCAGTAGTCACATCTACAATACTACACACCCTCAGCTGTCATCAATCAGTAGTCACATCTACAATAATACACACCCTCAGCTGTCATCAATCAGTAGTCACATCTACAATACTACACACCCTCAGCTGTCATCAATCAGTAGTCACATCTACAATAATACACACCCTCAGCTGTCATCAATCAGTAGTCACATCTACAATACTACACACCCTCAGCTGTCATCAATCAGTAGTCACATCTACAATACTACACACCCTCAGCTGTCATCAATCAGTAGTCACATCTACAATACTACACACCCTCAGCTGTCATCAATCAGTAGTCACATCTACAATACTATACACCCTCAGCTGTCATCAATCAGTAGTCACATCTACAATAATACACACCCTCAGCTGTCATCAATCAGTAGTCACATCTACAATAATACACACCCTCAGCTGTCATCAATCAGTAGTCACATCTACAATACTTCACACCCTCAGCTGTCATCAATCAGTAGTCACATCTACAATACTACACACCCTCAGCTGTCATCAATCAGTAGTCACATCTACAATACTACACACCCTCAGCTGTCATCAATCAGTAGTCACATCTACAATACTACACACCCTCAGCTGTCATCAATCAGTAGTCACATCTACAATACTACACACCCTCAGCTGTCATCAATCAGTAGTCACATCTACAATACTACACACCCTCAGCTGTCATCAATTAGGTGCCATCACATACAGACAACAGTATGCAGACAGACACTGATTTTACAAACATTAGGAACACCTGCTCTTTCCGTGACATAGTCTGACCAGGTGAAAGCTATGATCCCTTATTGATGTCACACAAATGTGGGAAGCATTGGAGTCAACATGGGCCAGCATCCATGTGGAACGCATTTAACACCTTGTAGAGTCCATGCCTCGACAAATTGAGGCTGTTCTGAGGGGGAATATTAGGAAGGTGTTCCTAATGTTTGTTATACTCAGTAGGCTACAGACTAGTAAACAAACTCTCTCACACAAAAATATACTCCCCTCCCTTTCATCTTCTCTGTTGGCTATTCCCTAATAGGACCTGGTCATGTGACCGTTAAGTCTGTTAGTAGGACCTGGTCATGTGACCGTTAAGTCTGTTAGTAGGACCTGGTCATGTGACCGTTAATGGTCTGTTAATAGGACCTGGTCATGTGACCGTTAATGGTCTGTTAATAGGGCCTGGTCATGGGACAGTGGACGGTCCCCAAATAGGGCCTGGTCATGGGACAGTGGACGGTCCCCAAATAGGGTCATGGGACAGTGGACGGTCCCCAAATAGGGTCATGGGACAGTGGACAGTCCCCAAATAGGGCCTGGTCAGGGGACTGAGCCAATCTCTGGCAGAGTGACGGCACTAAATGGGTCACCACCACCATCAGTCACAGTTCCATCCTCACTGAGACACCGAAGCGCGTGACACACTCACACACACACACACACACACACACACACACACACACACACACACACACACACACACACACACACACACACACACACACACGTGCCTGCCCAAAGGGCCTCTCCACTAATTAAAAACATGGAAAAAGAGGACATCTGAGGATGCTGACACCATATCTCTTGCACTCTCTCTCCCTCTCTTCCCCCCTCTCTCTCTATGCCGCACTCTCTCTCACACACACACACACACACTCCTCACTATCAACCTCTCTACACACTACTGTATGTTCTATCTGAAAAAAGTGTGTGTAGATTCTGTGGCATGCCAACAGATCAGCTCAGATCAACACACACATGCATCGTGCGCTAGGGTCAATAGCTCACTGCACACTACATGGCCCAAACCCTTACTATCTGTGTTCTTCTGTCCAGGTGGATGGTGGCAGGAAGTCAGTGTGTTTTTTAGGAGTCCAGACACAGTAAGCCACATTAAGCACAGGAAGTGGACCTTTTATTGTCTAGAGTCTTGTTAACTCAATTGGTTGGTTGGCCTGGTTTTCAGTTGCTCTGATATAACAAAGCCTTATTTTACTATCTGTTTACATTATATTTACTTGGACATTACATTGTAAAACCGCAGTCTTTCACTTGAAGGTACAAGGTGCTATAGTTATCATTGTATTTGAGGCAATTACCCGAAAGTACACATAGTCTTGGCTGTAATGAAAATGTGAAATCATTTGAAGAATTTCTACTGCTCTATTTGGAACTTGACCACTCTGGCCAGTGTCACCATGGTGATATGCAGCAGGTGGTTGTCATGCCATTGTGAGTGGGTGAAGGCTGTGCCCTCACGACCAGGTTGGGCACCAGGCTTCAAGGCAGGTTGGGTGGGGGGGGGGGTGCGTTTCTCTGTCTGAACGCTCTTTAAGCCTTCGGTGTCTGGCTGGGATTGTGTGTTAAGCCTTGTCTGCGAGGCAGCAGACACACACTGCAGGAGAATCTATATCCCTTACCGCCCTGTTTTTCTGTTATTTTAATATCCCCCCTTGTCCTCTCTCCTCACTTACTTTGAGATTTCACTTTGCAAAATCAACTCAGCTTCCCTTTTTCAGGATCCTGTCTTTCAAAGATAATTTGTAAAAATCCAAATACTTCATTGTAAAAGGTGTTAACACTGTTTCCCATTCTTGTTCAATGAACCATAAACAATTAGTGAACATGCACCTTTGGAACGGTCGTTAAGACACTAACAGCTTACAGACGGTAGGCAATTAAGGTCACAATTAGGAAAACTTAGGACAGTAAAGAGGCCTTTCTACTGACTCTGAAAAACACCAAAAGAAAGATGCCCAGGGTCCCTGCTCATCTGCGTGAACGTGCCTTAGGCATGCTGAAAGGAGGCATGAGGACTGCAGATGTGGCCAGGGCAATACATTGCAATGTCCGTACTGTGAGACGCCTAAAACAGCGCTACAGGGGGACTGGATGGACAGCTGATCGTCCTCGCAGTGGCAGACCACGTGTAACAACACCTGCACGGGATCGGTACATCCGAACATCACACCTGCGGGACAAGTACAGGATGGCAACAACAACTGCCCGAGTTACACCGAGTCCATCAGTGCTCAGACTGTCCGCAATAGGCTGAGAGAGGCTGGACTGAGGGCTTGTAGGCTTGTTGTAAGGCAGGTCCTCACCAGACATAACCGGAAACAACGTTGCCTATGGGGTGGGTTTGTGCCCATGGTCACTGGACCAGACAGGACTGGCAAAAAGTGCTCTTCACTGACGAGTCGCGGTTTTGTCTCACCAGGGGGGATAGTCAGATTCGCGTTTATCGTCAAAGGAATGAGCATTACACCGAGGCCTGTACTCTGGAGCAGGATCGATTTGGAGGTGGAGGGTCCGTCATGGTTTGGGGCGGTGTGTCACAGCATCGTCGGACTGAGCTTGTTGTCATTGCAGGCAATCTCAACAATGTGCGTTACAGGGAAGACATCCTCCTCCCTCATGTGGTACCCTTCCTGCAGGCTCATCCTGACATGACCCTCCAGCATGACAATGCCACCAGCCATACTGCTTGTTCTGTGCGTGATTTCCTGCAAGACAGGAATATCAGTGTTCCATGGCCAGCGAAGAGTCCGGATCTCAATCCCATTGAGCACGTCTGGGACCTGTTGGATCGGAGGGTGAGGGCTAGGGCTGTTCCCCCCCAGAAATGTCTGGGAACTTGCAGGTGCCTTGGTGGAAGAGTGAGGTAACATCCCACAGCAAGAAGTAGCAAATCTGGTGCAGTCCATGAGGAGGAGATGTACTGCAGTACTTAATGCAGCTGGTGGCCACACCAGATACTGACTGTTACTTTTGATTTTGACCCCCCCCCCCCCCCCCTTTGTTCAGGGACACATTATTACATTTGTTAGTCACATGTCTGTGGAACCTGTTCAGTTTACGTCTCTGTTGTTGAATCTTATGTTCATACAAATGTTTACACATGTTAAGTTTGCTGAAAATAAACGCAGTTGACCGTGAGAGGACGTTTCTTTTTTTTGCTTAGAACATTAAGTCCACGACGCCATCTCTTTCTCTTCTCTGTCTCTCTTCTCTGTCTCTGTGTGTGTTTGTTGTGTTGATGATAATGTTCTCTCCCTCCAGGACACAGCCAGTCTGAAGGTGTGGCCCAGCACCAGTCCCAGTGAGCTGATGGAACAGGCATTGAGGAAATGGCTAACGACCCACGGCCCCGAGGAGGAGGGACGCCAGGCCGAGCAGTATGTTCTGAGGGTCAGCGATAAGCTGGAGTTCCTCTGTGGAGACCACCCCCTCATACAGTACAAGGTGACCCCTTACTCTTAGGCTATACCTCAGTGCATACAGTGCAAAGGGACCCTAATGTTGCCCAATGATCCCTTCACCTTTAACCCCTAAACCCTCTGTAGAGTGCTTTCTTACCATCAAATTGCTCCCTTTCTCAATTTCTTAACCTCGAGTTTCTGTGCTGTGCTGACATCAACTCTCCTCTGAAAATGACCTTGTGTATCTCAACCATTCCTTAATGATTAATATCATAAATTGTAAACTCTCTTCGACCGTAACGGTTAATGTTCCAGTCTCAATGTTCCAAGGTCAGAGCGTGTGTAGGGAGCGGTCAGGTTAGGGTTGAGGAATGTCTTTAGGTTACGACCGTAACCCCTGTTCTCTGATGGTATGAGTGAGGTATTTTACTTATGGGATACGTAAGTATCGTCAGAAGCCTTTATTACACTAAGCCAACCATGATTGGCTGGATGTTGAGACGTCGGGGAAGGGTGTCCCTCCTACCCTATAAAAGGTCCAACGCAGCGTCTGAGTCATTCAAAAATATGCAACACCTCTTCCTCGCTCCTGCAAGGAGGGTGGTCTGGTGAAATACCTCACTCATACTATCAGAGAACTGTGGTTACAGTCGTAACCTAAAGTTCTCTTTCAAGTATTCATTTCGGTATTTCACTTATGAGATAATCTGATTCCCGTATTGCCAGACAAGCTTATCCTGACGATCGACTGCACTGTGCTGTATATCACACACATTGGCTTTGCCCCTCAGAAGATCCTACACGTAAAGCAGTATGCACCAGGGTCGGTGCAGTGACCTTTAAAACGTTGCAAATGTATGAGGCGAAGCCCAACTTGCTGCTGAGCAAATATCTTGGATAGATATACCCAGGACGTAGCCATTCCTCCAGTGGAATGAGCCCATAGGCCAGCAGGAGACTGAAGAACCTATCTTGTGTATGCCAAAGTGATAGCCTCCACTATCCAGTGGGAGAGGTGTTGTTTAGTGAGCGCTTTACCTGTGTGAGGTTTCACCCAGGAAACAAACAGCTGATCACATTTTCGAAACCCCTTGGTCTTGTCCATGTAGATGTGCAGAGCGCGTACTGGACACAACATATGCAAACGTTGATGTTCCGGAGAGGGAAACGGTAGGGGATAACCAGCTTCCAGCTCAAGGGAAAGACGCATCAAAGATGGATTCATAATCTTAGGGATAAAGGCGCGGTTAGGCCACAATGATACCTTATTGTTACCGGGTGCAAATTGTGCGCATGACGAGTGCATGAATGTCACTCACACTCTTGGCGGAGGCCAATGCTAGTAATAGCTTGGTCTTAAATGAAAGCATCTTCAGTTTCACCTGATCCAGGGGCTCAAAAGGCTGTTGGCATAGAGCATCCAAAACAATTGATAAATCCCATGACGGGGCAAGCTGTTTGGACACTGGACACACACGACGTGCACACTTCATAAAACGGGCGACAAGGGGGTGTTTCCCCACTGTCGTTGCTCCCAAAACCTACATGACAAGCCGAAATGGCTGCTAGATATACCTTAATAATAGTAAAAGCATTTCCTTTTTCTAATAATTCCTTTTAGAAACAGGACAGAGCACTGGAATGGCACTGTCTGTGATTTAGTGCACCATTCCTCAAACACGCACCATTTACAATCATAAAGGGACCTGGTGGATGAGGCTCTAGCACTCTGAATAGTCTAAATGACATTTTAGGGAAGCCCGGCAGTGTTCAAGTTGCACCATCAACGGGCCAGGCCCAGAGTGCCAACCGTTCCGGGTGAGGATGGACAATCTCCCCTCCTGCCTGGCACTGTAGGTCACGACGCAAGGGAAAGGGCCACGGATGGCCGCATAGTAGTTGAGTGATCTCCACTAGCCAGTGTTTCTCTGCCAATGTGGCACTATTAGTATGAGAGAGAGGGTGGGGGAAATCAGGGCCAGACGGTGGGAATGCATACAGGAGGATGCGTGGCCACTCGCGCGCCAACACATCCACTCCCCTGAATGTATCCTGATCCCTCAGGGAAAAGAACAGTGGACATAAAGATCCACTGTTGGCATGCTGAGGTGCATCCAAACCTGATTGGCTACCTCTGGGTGGAGCTTCCACTCTCCGCATAGAGGGTTCCCCCTGGAAAGTAAATCTTTCCCCAGATTCAGTACTCCTGGTACATGAGTAGCTCTCAGTGACTGGAGATGCACACTGCTCTACATAATCAGTCTGTGTGTGTGAGGGGATTACAGTCCCCCTAGCCTGTTTATGTAAGCCACAACAGTGGTATTGTCTGTTCTGACTAGAACTTGACGACCCTCCAGAAATGGGAGGAACAACTTTAATGCTAAGGACACTGTAAGGAGTTCCAGTCAGTTTATCGGAGTAGAACGGAGATGGGGTCTCCACACCCCATTGACTGTTCTGCCGTCGTGGGACGCACCCCAACCCGAGAGAGATGCGTCGTGACTACTTTTCTGGATAAAAAGAAAAGTCCGGTATCTTCAGGGGTGCAGTGCTACCATGCAATATATGGAGATCTGTACACGGGGATGTTTGTGATGTATTGGGCTCAGAACTAGAGAGGAGACCCAGCGTTGAAACACTCTCCTATTCAAACGTCCTAATGGGATGACTACTAAAACCTAGCTGCCTCAGGCATGTTTTGACAGACACCAGCCAGGTTCCCTCTGCCTAGCACTGTTTTGCGATCTTGGAATGTTCTTATACGTTCCACTGAAAGGCAAGCTTTGAATGATACTGAATCTAGGATTAAACCTAGGAAAGAGATTGTCTGCATGGGAATCAGAACGCTCTTTACTGTGTTTATTCTGAAACCTAGAAATGTCAGGTGTTCCAATAGTAGCTGACTGTGTTCTAAGACTTCTTGTCTCGTTTGCGCGCACAGCAGCCAATCGTCTATGTACATCATCAACCGAATGCCCCTTTCTGAGTGGGGCTATGGCTGCCTCGGTACACTTCGTAAAAACACAAGGTGACAGTGAGGCCGAAGGAGTACCATAAATTCATAGATTACACCTTGAAAAGCGAATCTGAGAAATTTCCTGTGAGGGTATATTTAAATGTGAAAATAAGTGTCCTTCAGGTCAACAGATACGAACCAATCGCCTGGGCGCACAGAACGTATCCTTTCTCATGTGCCTGTTCAGAGCACGTAGATCTAGGATCGGGCGTATGGGTCCTTGGTGCTATGGGTGGGAAGGGAGGCTTCTTAAACCAGGGGGTCCAAGGTTCTCTGCTGCCCTGAGCTCCCAGCCTGGGGGGCTGGGCATCTGGAGATGTTAAAGGTTGAGGGGGGTCGACCTGCTGCAGCCTGGGTGAAGGTGCGGCGAGGCACTGTGCTGTGCTGTGTCTTCCTGGGCAGACAGCTGGAGGGCTTCTCCCTCCCTCTTTTTCTCCCTCCCTCATCCCACAGACTCGGCTCCAGTGTGACCGCGAGTTCCTCTTGTAGCGCAGCTTGGTATGCCAAGAGCCCTCACCGCTGTGGCGACCAACCTGTAGACCTTCTCTGTTGCAGAGGACTGGAAGTGCTTGTACTTGGTTGGTAAGGTGGGGCCAGTTGAGGTAATGGAGGACTTCTGGCTGGGGTGTAGATGGGAAGCCACCAGGGGTTCATTGAGGGGCATGTGGGCAATCCCAATCCCTGCCATGTCAACACAGTTCAACACTGATCCACCTTAGACAGGGTTCTTGGTGTACTCCAGTACGGGTAACCTCCTCCAGGAATTCTGAGAAGACTGGTAGTAATTTCCTGGCCTCTTACCCTCGTAGCTGGATGTGGTGGTCTCTGCTACTGCATTGGGACAGGGAATCACCAGTTTATTAGCAGCGTGTTTGCACACGTCCTGCAGGTCCACACCGAGAACTGGTGTTGATGGCTCCCCGCCTGCGTGCCCGGTTTCGGATTCCCCGGCAGGAGGCTTGGTGGCCTGGCCTGAGGGGATGAAGGAGTCTTCGTTTCCATCCGATTCCGAAAGGAGTTGTGATCGTCTCTAATCAGGAAGCCCAGCAGGGAGGCGTCAAGGTGGTTGTTGGAGTCCTCCAACAGCAGGGCAATGGCGTTGAGCTGGTCGCCCCAGCTAGCAGCTAGCGCTAGCCGTCACGTTTTCACGTGGGGATATCCATCGCCTCTGGTGAGTCGCCGGCCCCCATGTTAGGAGGGTCCTGTTGACTCAGGCTAGCGTGGCGTGCTAGCCTGCGACGGAGGCCCTTCACAGTGAAGAGGGCACAGTGTGGACAGGAGACAGGAGAGGATAAGGCAAGCAGAGCACACAGAGTGGGTGTCTTTGGCCGATATCTTGTTTCCACAGGAGCAGATTCATGCGGGGAGCTTCTCCTCGTTTGGGGAGGGAGATGTTTTTGTCGCCATAGCGTGGATCCTATGTTTTTAGCTGTCAGAAAAAAACTAGTGTGGTAGGCTAGTCCGATAGCTAGTGATTTAGTGGGTTATCTCTGACGGTGGCACTCGTGTGATGGCCGGATACTGTTTCTGAAACAACAGGTTACAAAAGATAGCTTGGGGTCGGTAGTAAAAACGTTTCCTGTCGAAGTAAAACCACAGACGCTAGCTAGTGAATAATTGTATATAATCCTCTAACTATGGTGAAGGAAAAGGAAAATTGTCCCCACCGCACAGTCCTGAGAATAGAACCTGGCGAGCGAATTGTAAGCTCACATCTGTGGACAGTTTAGCTTGTTCTGGAAAATGCAGTTGTGTCGAGGTAAGCTTTCTGATGAAAAGCGAGAAGAGGTGTTTGAATGACTCAGACGCTGCTCAATCATGGCTGGCATAGTGTTATAAAGGCTTCTGACGAATACGCTGGGGACGAATACGCTGGGGACGTATTCCATAAGTGAAATACCGAAACGAAAACTTGAAAGAGAACTCCTTGTGTTTAGCCATAAACAAGACTCAGTGATCCAGAAACAGTAATTTGACTGATGTCCTAATAAAGCCTCATTAATAACACTGTCTTCCTGGAACACATTACTGTTACTCTCAAACCTGGTAGGTGTGTATGACTGAATCCATATGTGTGCGTGTGATGAAGCAGACTCTGACCATTACGCCCTGCAGAAATGGGTCCGGACCCATTTACTCTCGTTCACGGAAAAGTGTTTAGAACCAGGAACCATCTGATCTACATATGTCATGTCTATACATTAGATATGGGTTACCTTCCATCTGATTTCCTCTCTTTGACCTCTCATCCCTCAGTGTGTGTACTCTCCCTCTTCTGTCCTCTCCTCAGAACATATGGATTTGTGTGGTGTCTCTCTGTTTGGGTGTGTGGTGTTTGTGTGTGCGCGCCATTCACATTTGTAAGAGGTGGCAGGTAGCCTAGCGGTTAAGAGCGTTGGGCCAGTAATCAAAAGGTTGCTGTTACAATTCCCCGAGCCGACTAGGTGAAAAATCTAGCAAGGCACTCAACCCTAAAATGTACATTTGGATATGTGTGTACCAAAGACTGCATAGAGAATTGTTCTCTCTGTATTAACACCTCCTCTCTTCTCTGTCCCAGTACATCAAAGCCTGTCTCCAGGCGAAGGAGTGTCCCCACCTGACCCTGGTCCAGGTCAGCACAGTCCAGACCATGTTCGAGAAGGAGATCTCGGCCATCGGAGCTGTGGTCAACCGAAAGAGCTCCAACCCCCCCTTACCCCTGCCCCCCAAGAGGAGGGGACCCTCGGTCAGTTACACGACACAGACACACAGAGAAAGAGAGAGAGTGTCTGTGTGTGTGTGTGTGCATATATAGGTGCAGGTATGTGTTAGTGAGTCTTTTATGACGTTTCGCCTGGTCCTAAAGGTCAGGTGCAGTTGAATTGCTCATTAGGGCTTAATTGCACAGTACCATGACGACTACGTCCCACGGTGACATCTGACAGTAAATGACACACCTGACAATCATTAGCACTTCAAATGTCAATTATCACAACTAAATGTCAACATCAACAAGACTGCATCTGCACTGATCTGAAAAGAAGAAAGATGGCGGTCAAACAGTGATGTCTTGTGGTAGTTGGACGCTTGACAGAAGGAGAAGTGAGTAGGGCTTCAAGCACAACAAGCCTGTTTACTAAGCAGCTCTCCAGTAGGGTAGAGCTTTGCTCTAGGTAGTGAGCAGAGGTTGAGAGAAGGACAGGCTGTTCTTGTGGTGGTGTACTGTAATCTCGTCTGGTGTACTGTGGTGGTGTACTGTAATCTCGTCCAAGGTGGCTTAGCAGTTCAGACGTCTTTTTCTGTTCAGTATTGTTCGTGTCCTGTATATATATATATTTACACCTTTCTTCGCATATCTTTTATCTATTTTATTATCCAAGAACTCAACTACAAAAGCTTTCCTGCAAAAGCTTTCCTGCAACCCGCTTCACCAATTACAAAAGTATTATTTACCTCAATCTGAAAATCCATCGTGGAAGCTAGCCAGGGGCTAATTCAGAAGCTAGCCTGAAAGCTAACCAGAAGCTACTCCGATAGCTAGCCAGAAGCTAATCTGTAGCTGCCCCGAAATTAGCCGGTTTGCTGGCTAGCGTTGGTGTTTCAGCTGCCCACGTTTAGTGGTCATCAGCTATTCCTTTAGCTCGATAATCTACCGGCACTTTTGTGCAACGCGACTCGGACCGGAGCATTCCGGGACTCTTTTTCTCTCAGTTTCCCCGGATTCCAGCCGCAGGCTCTGGACACTTGCACCTTGATTTCGCAGCTAGCTAGCTGCAAACCGTGTGACTATTGGCTTACGTCGACCCCGGAGCAAACTCAAATCATTCTGGAGCTAGCCAGCTGAGGAGTTCCATCACCATCCGGACCCGTTTCTTTTGTTGCTGCTGCAGATACGGAACCCCACCGGGCCTTCACGACTGACTGCCGCGACTGACTGCCGACGTTATCTGCCCGAGGGATTTATCCAACTGGCACCTCCGTCCCGACGTTACCTGAACGCTCATCTGAGGCCCGCTAATCGTTAGCTGTCTTATCGGCTGCTATTTGAACAAGTATATTGGTCAACTATTATTATTATTATTATTTATTTATTTTATTTTTTTCCTTGGGTCACTATATCTATTTTGCCAATTTGGATTGATCCCCTCTACCACACGGAACCCCACTACACGGAACCCCACTAACCTACCGACGGAAACGCACGAGGTATCTACAAACAGACCTCCATCCTATGCTGCTACCGATAGCCATATACCCGGCCAGCTGTCTGGATCGCCACGACCCCAACCAACCTCTACTCACTGGACCCTTATTGATCACTCGATTAGCATGCCTCTCCTTAATGTAAATATGCCTTGTCCATTGCTGTTCTGGTTAGTGTTTATTGGCTTATTTCACTGTAGAGATTCTAGCCCTGCTCTCTATACCATATCCAACCTCTCAGTTCCACCACCCACATATGCGATGACATCACCTGGTTTCAATGATGTTTCTAGAGACAATATCTCTCTCATCATCACTCAATACCTAGGTTTACCTCCACTGTATTCACATCCTACCATACCTTTGTCTGTACATTATTCCTTTAAACTATTTTATCGCCCCCAGAAACCTCCTTTTACTCTCTGCTCTAGTAGCTCTAGGCGACCAATTCTCATAGCTTTTAGCCGTACCCTTATCCTACTCCTCCTCTGTTCCTCTGGTGATGTAGAGGTGAATCCAGGCCCTGCAGTACCTGGCTCCACTCCTATTCCCCAGGCGCTCTCTTTTGATGACTTCTGTAACCGTAATAGCCTTGGCTTCATGCATGTTAACATTAGAAGCCTCCTCCCTAAGTTTGTTTTGTTCACTGCTTTAGCACACTCTGCCAACCCGGATGTTTTAGCCGTGTCTGAATCCTGGCTTAGAAAGACCACCAAAAATTCAGACATTTTCATCCCCAATTACAAGATTTTCAGACAAGATAGAACGGCCAAAGGGGGCGGTGTTGCAATCTACTGCAAAGACTGCCTGCAGAGTTCTGTTATACTATCCAGGTCTGTTCCCAAACAATTTGAACTTCTACTTTTAAAAATCCACCTCTCTAAAAACAAGTCTCTCACCGTTGCCACCTGCTATAGACCACCCTCTGCCCCCAGCTGTGCTCTGGACACTATATGTGAACTGATTGCCCCCCATCTATCTTCAGAGCTCGTGCTGCTAGGCGACCTAAATTTGAACATGCTCAACACCCCAGCCACCCTACAATCTAAGCTTGATGCCCTCAATCTCACACAAATTATCAATGAACCTACCAGGTACCACCCCAATTCCGTAAACACGGGTACCCTCATAGATATCATCCTAACAAACTTGCCCTCCAAATACACCTCTGCTGTTTTCAACCAAGATCTCAGCGATCACTGCCTCATTGCCTGCATCCGTAATGGGTCAGCGGTCAAACGACCTCCACTCATCACTGTCAAACGCTCCCTGAAACACTTCAGCGAGCAGGCCTTTCTAATCGACCTGGCCGGGGTATCCTGGAAGGATATTGATCTCATCCCGTCAGTAGAGGATGCCTGGTCATTTTTTAAAAATGCCTTCCTCACCATCTTGAATAAGCATGCCCCATTCAAGAAATTTAGAACCAGGAACAGATATAGCCCTTGGTTCTCTCCTGACCTGACTGCCCTTAACCAACAGAAAAACATCCTATGGCGTTCTGCATTAGCATCGAACAGCCCCCGTGATATGCAACTTTTCAGGGAAGCCAGAAACCAATATACACAGGCAGTTAGAACAGCCAAGGCTAGCTATTTCAAGCAGAAATTTGCTTCCTGCAACACAAATTCAAAAAAGTTCTGGGACACCGTAAAGTCCATGGAGAATAAGAACACCTCCTCCCAGCTTCCAACCGCTCTGAAGATAGGAAACACTGTCACCACCGACAAATCCACTATAATTGAGAATTTCAATAAGCATTTTTCTACGGCTGGCCATGCTTTCCACCTGGCTACCCCTACCCCGGACAACAGCACTGCCCTCCCCTCTGCTACTCGCCCAAGCCTTCCCCATTTCTCTTTCTCCCAAATACAGTCAGCTGATGTTCTAAATGAGCTGCAAAATCTGGACCCTTACAAATCAGCCGGGCTAGATAATCTGGACCCTTTCTTTCTAAAACTATCTGCTGAAATTGTTGCCACCCCTATTACTAGCCTCTTCAACCTCTCTTTCGTGTCGTCTGAGATCCCCAAAGATTGGAAAGCAGCTGCGGTTATCCCCCTCTTCAAAGGGGGGGACACCCTTGACCCTAACTGCTACAGACCTATATCTATCCTACCCTGCCTTTCTAAGGTCTTCGAAAGCCAAGTCAACAAACAGATTACCGACCATTTCGAATCCCACCACACCTTCTCCGCAATGCAATCTGGTTTCAGAGCTGGTCATGGGTGCACCTCAGCCACGCTCAAGGTCATAAACGATATCGTAACCGCCATCGATAGGAAACAATACTGTGCAGCCGTATTCATTGACCTGGCCAAGGCCTTTGACTCTGTCAATCACCACATCCTCATTGGCAGACTCGACAGCCTTGGTTTCTCTAATGATTGCCTCGCCTGGTTCACCAACTACTTCTCTGATCGAGTTCAGTGTGTCAAATCGGAGGGTCTGTTGTCCGGGCCTCTGGCAGTCTCTATGGGGGTGCCACAGGGTTCAATTCTTGGACCGACTCTCTTCTCTGTTTACATCAATGATGTCGCTCTTGCTGCTGGTGATTCTCTGATCCACCTCTACGCAGACGACACTATTCTGTATACTTCTGGCCCTTCTTTTGACACTGTGTTAACAACCCTCCAGGCGAGCTTCAATGCCATACAACTCTCCTTCCGTGGCCTCCAACTGCTCTTAAATACAAGTAAAACCAAATGCATGCTCTTCAACCGATCGCTGCCTGCTCCTGCCCGCCTGTCCAACATCACTACTTTGGACGGCTCTGACTTAGAATATGTGGACACCTACAAATACCTAGGTGTCTGGTTAGACTGTAAACTCTCCTTCCAGACTCACATCAAACATCTCCAATCCAAAGTCAAATCTAGAATTGGCTTCCTATTCCGCAACAAAGCATCCTTTACTCATGCTGCCAAACATACCCTTGTAAAACTGACCATCCTACCAATCCTCGACTTCGGTGATGTCATTTACAAAATAGCCTCCAAAACCCTACTCAATAAATTGGATGCAGTCTATCACAGTGCCATCCGTTTTGTCACCAAAGCCCCATATACTACCCACCACTGCGACCTTGTACACTCTCGTTGGCTGGCCCTCGCTTCATACTCGTCGCCAAACCCACTGGTTCCAGGTCATCTACAAGACCCTGCTAGGTAAAGTCCCCCCTTATCTCAGCTCGCTGGTCACCATAGCAGCACCTACCTGTAGCACGCGCTCCAGCAGGTATATCTCTCTAGTCACCCCCAAAACCAATTCTTCCTTTGGACGCCTCTCCTTCCAGTTCTCTGCTGCCAATGACTGGAACGAACTACAAAAATCTCTGAAACTGGAAACACCTATCTCCCTCACTAGCTTTAAGCACCAGCTGTCAGAGCAGCTCATAGATTACTGCACCTGTACATAACCCATCTACAATTTAGCCCAAACAACTACCTCTTTACCTACTGTATTTATTTATTAATTTATTTTGCTCCTTTGCACCCCATTATTTCTGTCTCTACTTTGCACTTTCTTCCACTGCAAACCAACCATTCCATTGTTTTTTTTAGTTTTTATTTTACTTGCTGTGTTGTACTCACTTCGCCTCCATGGCCTTTTATATTTTTATTTATTTATACATATATTTGTTTGCCTTCACCTCCCTTATCTCACCTCACTTGCTCACATTGTATATAGACTTATTTTTTTTTTCACTGTATTATTGACTATATGTTTGTTTTACTCCATGTGTAACTATGTGTTGTTGTATGTGTCGAACTGCTTTGCTTTATCTTGGCCAGGTCGCAATTGTAAATGAGAACGTGTTCTCAATTTGCCTACCTGGTTAAATAAAGGTTAAATAAAAATAAAATAAAAAATCAGACATTACAAAAATATACATGTACTCCTCTGTCACATAGACACTGACCTAAATGCACAAACACTGACATACAGTACACACTTTAGCATTCAATAACGCACTCGTTTACACGTACAAACACACTTACAAAAACAAAATGTTCTTTACACGCACACACAGAGCTAGTGGACAGCAGGAAGTGTGCTGCTTGTTCATGTTTGTGGGCTGTAGCTGAGGGCCAGTCATGTGGAGTGTTTTTCCTGCTGTGCTGACCCTCGTAAATCTACTCAGTTTGACTCGCCCAACCTTCAGTGTGTGTGTTATTCCTACAGTAAATTATGTTCTCCTTGCGTACTCATGAAAATATTTCTCTCCTCGCTCTTTCCTCCTCCCCCTCTGTTCCTCTCCTCTTCCCTCTGTTCCTCTCCTTCACTCTACTCTGTTCATCTCCTTCACTTTACTCTGTTCCTCTCCTTCACTTTACTCTGTTCCTCTCCTTCACTTTCCTCTTCCCTCTGTTCCTCTCCTTCACTCTACTCTGTTCATCTCCTTCACTTTACTCTGTTCCTCTCCTTCTCTTTCCTCTTTCCTCTCCTTCTCTTTCCTCTTTCCTCTCCTTCTCTTTCCTCTCCTTCTCTTTCCTCTCCTTCTCTTTCCTCTCCTTCTCTTTCCTCTTTCCTCTCCTTTTCTTTCCTCTCCTTCTCTTTCCTCTCCTTCTCTTTCCTCTTTCCCCTCCTTCTCTTTTCTCTTTCCTCTTTCCTCTCCTTCTCTTTCCTTCTCTTTCCTCTTTCCTCTCCTTCTCTTTTCTCTTTCCTCTTTCCTCTCCTTCTCTTTCCTCTTTCCTCTCCTTCTCTTTTCTCTTTCCTCTCCTTCTCTTTCCTCTTTCCTTTCCTTCTCTTTCCTATTTCCTCTCCTCCTCTTTCCTTTCCTTCTCTTTCCTCTTTCCTCTCCTTCTCTTTCCTCTCCTTCTCTTTCCTCTTTCCTCTCCTTCTCTTTCCTCTTTCCTCTCCTTCTCTTTTCTCTTTCCTCTCCTTCTCTTTCCTCTTTCCTTTCCTTCTCTTTCCTATTTCCTCTCCTCCTCTTTCCTCTCCTTCTCTTTCCTCTTTCCTCTCCTCCTCTTTCCTCTCCTTCTCTTTCCTCTGTTCCTTCTCTTCTCTTTCCTCTGTTCCGCTTCTTCTCTTTCCTCTGTTCCTTCTCTTCTCTTTCCTCTGTTCCTTCTCTTCTCTTTCCTCTGTTACTCTTCTTTTCTCTCTTTGTAGCAAGTGAATACGTGTGTATGGGAGGTGTCCACCCAGTTTAAGATCGTCCTAATCAAAGGCAGCAAGGTGAACGCTGAGGAGACCGCCAAGGTAACCACTGATGATGATGTGAACTTGCAAACCTGGAATTTTTGTTGCGTCTTTGGTGTTTGCACTAGGATGTATTTATAACCCATAGTCAGTAGAACACTGCTAGCTCTCATGATCACCGTATTATGGTGAACCCCTTGTCGTCGTCCCCAGATCCAGGTGCGTGCAGGCTTGTTCCACGGCACAGAGTTGTTATGCAAGCCGGCGGTGAGCAGCGAGAGCAGTGGACGCTCGGAACACGTGTGGAACCGCACGCTAGAGTTCGACATCACTGTGAGCGACCTGCCGCGCATGGCCCGCCTCTGCTTCGCCGTCTACGCCGTCATGGACAAGGTCAAGAAGCAGAAGTCCACCAAGAACGCCCACATCAACAAGTACCAGACCATCCGCAAAGCCGGCAAAGTGGTATGTCACACACAAAGCACAGACATACTCAAACACACACACACAGAGACATTTAATATGCATCTCTGTCCCCTCTCTCGCGCTTTCTCTGTCTCTCTGTCTCTCTCTCTCTGTCTCTGTCTCTCTCTCTCTCTGTCTCTCTCTGTGTCTCTCTCTGTCTCTGTCTCTGCCTCTCTCTGTCTCTCTCTGCCTCTCTCTGTCTCTGTCTCTGCCTCTCTCTGTCTCTCTCTCTCTGTCTCTGTCTCTCTCTCTCTCTGTCTCTCTCTGTGTCTCTCTCTGTCTCTGTCTCTGCCTCTCTCTGTCTCTGCCTCTCTCTGTCTCTGTCTCTGCCTCTCTCTGTCTCTCTCTCTGTCTCTCTCTCTGTCTCTCTCTCTGTCTCTCTCTCTGTCTCTCTCTCTGTCTCTCTCTCTGTCTCTCTCTCTGTCTCTCTCTCTGTCTCTCTCTCTGTCTCTCTCTCTGTCTCTCTCTCTCTCTCTCTCTCTTTCTCTGTCTCTGTCTGTCTGTCTCTGTGGGTCTGTCTGTTTCTCTCTTTCTCTGTGTCTGTCTCTCTCTGTGTCTGTCTCTCTCTGTGTCTGTCTCTCTCTGTGTCTGTATCTCTGTGTCTGTATCTCTGTGTCTGTATCTCTGTGTCTGTCTCTCTCTGTCTCTCTCTGTCTCTCTCTTTCTCTGTCTCTCTCTTTCTCTGTCTCCTTCTGTCTCCCTCTCTATCTCCTTCTGTCTCCCTGCAGCACTACCCTGTAGCCTGGGTGAACACCATGGTGTTTGACTATAAAGGACAGCTGAAGACTGGAGATATCATCCTTCACAGCTGGTCTTCCTTTCCTGGTGAGCATACACACACACACACCATCATGCAATTTAACAACACTTTAATTAACCTATACACGCTCACACCTACACACACATTTCTGAAACTCATCTACATACTTATACACTAAATGTTAGGTGCATGTATGAGTGATTTTTCTGTGTCCCCCAGATGAACTTGAAGAGATGCTGAACCCCATAGGAACCATCCAGACCAACCCGTACACTGAGAATTCTACAGCACTCCACATCCACCTCCCTGACTACAACCCTCACCCCATCCTATTCCCCCCCTTCGACAAGGTAAGGACACACACACCTTGACCTATTCAAACATGGTTGTAGATATGAAGTATTTCTACCACTGATATGGATGTGTGTGATCTACTCCTGCAGATTCTGGAGAAAGCTGCAGAAATCGCTGGGTCAAGCGATTGCTCGACCATGGTACTGTCGTGAGTTCCAACCACTCAAACACACACACTCTTAAACATGTACGCACTCCTTCCATCACACACAAGCACTCCTTTTACTCCAGAGCAGCAGGCATTTCTAGGACAGAAATACAGACACCAAATGTGTCAGAGGGGAGGGAGGATATTGCTGTGACTGGTTTCCAGGGCAACCCAGTCAGTCCTGATTCTGATCCAGGGTGGTGTTGGCAGGATGGTGCACTGCCACAATGTGTCTCTCCGAGGCTAAGATCAGCCCTGCTGTCACACATACACACACACACACAAATATATACATATAGTACCAGTCAGAAGTTTGGACACATCCCCTCATTCAAGAGTTTTTCTTTGTTTTTACTATTTTCTACATTGTAGAATAATAGTGAAGACATCAAAACTATGAAATAACACATATGGAATCATGTAGTAACCAAAAAAGTGTTAAACAAATCAAAATATATTTATATTTGAGATTCTTCAAAGTAGCCAGCCTTTGCCTTGATGACAGCTTTGTATACTCTTGCCATTTTCTCAACCAGCTTCATGAGGTAGTCACATGGAATGCATTTCCATTAACAAGTGTGCCTTGTTCATTTGTGGAATGTCTTTTTTCTTAATGCGTTTCAGCCAATCAGTTGTGTTGTGACAAGGTATGGGTGGTATATTTGGTAAAACACCAAGTCCATATTATGGCAAGAACAGCTCAAATAAGCAAAGAGAAACAACAGTCCATCATTACTTTAAGACATGAAGGTCAGTCAATACGGAAAATGTCAAGCACTTTGAATGTTTTTTCAAGTGCATGTTTTTGGTCCCGTGTGGCTCAGTTGGTAGAGCATGGCGCTTGCAACGCCAGGGTTGTGGGTTCATTCCCCACGGGGGGACCAGGATGAATATGTATGAACTTTCCAATTTGTAAGTCGCTCTGGACAAGAGCGTCTGCTAAATGACTTAAATGTAAATGTAATGTAAGTGCAGTCGCAAATACTATCAAGCGCTATGATGAAACTGGCTCTCATGAGGACCGCCACAGAAAAGGAAGACCCAGAGTTACCCCCAAATAAATGCTTCAGAGTTCAAGTAACAGACACGTCTCAACATCAACTGTTCAGAGGAGAATCAGGCCTTCATGGTTGAATTTCTGCAAAGAAACCACTACTAAAGGACACCAATAAGAAGAGACTTGCTTGGGCCAAGAAACACGAGCAATGGACATTAGACAGGTGGAAATCTGTCCTTTGGTCTGATGAGTCCAAATTTGAGATTTCTGGTTCCAACCACCGTGTCTTTGTGAGGCAGAGTAGATGAACGGATGATCTCCCGCATGTGTGGTTCCCACCGTGAAGCATGGAGGAGGAGGTGTGATGTTGTGGGGGTGCTTAGCCGGTGACACTGTCTGATTTATTTAGAATTCAAGGCACACTTAATCAGCATGGCTACCACAGCATTCTACAGCGATGCGCCTTCCCATCTGGTTCGCACTTAGTGGGACAATCATATGTTTTTCAACAGGACAATGACCCAAAACACACCTCCAGGCTGTGTAAGGGCTATTTGATCAAGGAGAGTGATGGAGTGCTGCATCAGATGACCTGGCCTCCACAATCACCCAAACTCAACCCAATTGAGATGGGTAGGAAGAGTTGTACCGCAGAGTGAAGGGAAAGCAGCCAACAAGTGCTCAGCATGTGTGGGAACTCCTTCAAGACTGTTGGAAAAGCATTCCAGGTGAAGCTGGTTGAGAGAATGCCAAGAGTGTGCAAAGCTGTCATCAAGGCAAATGGTGGCTACTTTGAAGAATCTCAAATATATCTGGATATTTTTAACTTTTTTGGTTACTGAATGATTCCACATTTTATTTCCTAGTTTTGATGTCTTCACTATTATTCTACAATGTAGAAAATAGTCAAAATAATGAAAAACCATTGAATGAGTAGGTGTGTCCAAACTTTTGACTGGTACTGTGTATACACACACACACACACACACACACACACACACACACACATACATCAACCCTCATAAAGACCCTGTGGGACAGGACACAGATGGTTATGTAACACTATGTGAAGCAGGGGGCTTGCCAAAACATGCCCCTTCCAAGGGGGTGGGGGGTGGAGGTTTTCTTGCTGTCTCAAGCTTCAAGCTCTTATTCTGTGTTTTGACTAACAATTTTTCATTGTGGATCCATAAAGCAATCAAATGTATTTTTATCCCTCTAATGGGGGATAGGATTACGTGCAGTGTTCTCTGATTACATTTTAACTTCTACCTTTAGTGGTGCACCCCTTGCTACTCCTCTTTACATAGTGTGATTTCTTACCCTTTGCTGTCACCTAGTGGTGACTGACCACCACTGCTGTTTCCCCACAGGGCCGAGGCGGTAAGAAGTTCCACATTGAGCTGAAGGAGATCATGGAGAGGGACCCTCTGTCCCAGCTGTGTGAGAACGAAAAGGACCTCATCTGGACACTACGCTACGACTGCATGGAGAACTTCCCCCAGTCACTGCCCAAACTGCTGCTCTCCGTCAAGTGGAGCAAACATGAGGACATGGCCCAGGTACATACATTTACATTTTGTCATTTAGCAGACACTCTCTTATCCAGAGCAACTTACAGTAGTGAGTGCATACCTTTTCATACTGTGCCACATGAACCAAGCCTGTGTATTGACAGTGTTTTTTAACACAATCAATTCCTTCTCAATTGCAATAACTATTCTATTCATTCCAGTCTGATGAAAATGTTGTCTGAGTGTGCCTCAATGGTCAGATCCTAAATATACCCCTAGCCCATACCACTATTCCCCTCATCAGTCCCCTTCAAAGATCTGCTGTGCTCCTGTATTGGTTATAAAGCATAGTGAATGATCTCTGTCTCTCAGCTCCAGGCCTTGCTGCAGATCTGGCCCAAGCTGAGTCCCAGGGATGCTCTGGAGCTGCTCGACTTTAACTACCCAGACCAGTATGTCAGAGAGTACGCTGTGGGCTGCCTGAGGGATATGAGGTAGTCCACACACACTCGCACATACCTATTCCTAGTTCACTTACTGTTGTAATGACTTATTCACTGCCTCTCTCTCTCCCCCCTCTTCCTACTTCATATTCCTCTCTCCACTCTCCACTCTCTCCCCCCCCCCAGTGATGAGGAGTTGTCTCAGTACCTGCTCCAGCTGGTCCAGGTGTTACGTTATGAACCCTACTATGACTGTGCGCTCACCCGCTTCCTACTGAACAGAGCCCAGTGCAACCGCAACATAGGACACTTCCTCTTCTGGCATCTCAGGTGAGAGAGAGACTTGTGTACATGAAAGAGCAAGAGAGAGCATGTGTACATGTGCAAAGAACAAAAATGCATTTTCAGAGATATAGGCTGTATTTCTTTCATGGTATAATTTCAGTGAGGTGAAGTATGTTAACCAACCCCAGGTATGAGTAACTGTAGGGTGACTGTGCTGTCCCCTGCAGGTCAGAGATGCACATGCCAGCCGTCTCTGTCCAGTTCTCTCTCATCCTCGAGGCCTACTGTCGCGGCAGCATCCCTCACATTGAGGTCCTGAAGAAACAGGTAGGACCCCAACACACACGTCCTGACTCCAACATTAAGTCATGAGTTAATCACTACAGTACATCTATTTCTGTCACCAACTCTAATTCTATAGTTTCCTCTGTCAGTTCAGAATGGGGTTATTTATAAAGAAGTCAGATGACAGCAGCCTGACCTCTAACCTCTGACCTCTACTGTATTAGCCCAGACATCCGCACTGCTGGCAGCTTCCTCCCACTTCCTGTCCATCACTGTCCATCCCCCTCTCCTTCCTGTTTTGGAGTTAGCTACCACACTGTGGGATGTTTCACGAAGACCATGCTGTCATGCATAGCATCCTTGTCATATTTGGAAGGCAATTGCATTATAGTGCAGAAATACTGCATACATCCGTGGTATAATTGAATCATTATTTCATTATTACATCACGTTGTAACAACATTACGCCCCCTCTCTCCCTCTAGGTGGAGGCTCTGAGCAAGCTGAAGTCTGTGAACGAGCTGATCAAGCTGGGCACCATCAAGAACGCCCGCAGTAAGACCAAGGAGGCCATGCTCACCAAAGAGGCCATGATGACTTGTCTGAGACAGAGTGGCTACACAGAGACCCTCTCTGACCTGCACTCCCCTCTCAACCCCAGTGTCCTGCTCTCTGGAATCAAGTAAGGGTCAGGGGGGAGAGGTTAGAGGAGAGTGGAGAGGGTGATCTGGGAGTGGATGTGGTTAAATTTTTCTTGTTCTCTTTTCATTTGTCTCGCCCCTCCCTGCTCTCCCCCCTCCTCCCCCTTGCCAGTGTGGAAAAGTGTCGGTACATGGACTCGAAGATGAAGCCTCTGTGGATCGTCTACAACAACAAGCTGCTGGGGGGAGACACCCTGGGAATCATCTTCAAGAACGGAGATGGTACGAGGGCCAAGGGAGGGAGGGAGGTGGATCTAACAGAGGAAATGTAAGATCACTAAAGTTCAAGGGGAGAGAGGGAGTGGAGGAGAGTGAGAGGGAGGAATAGTGAGGTCAAGATGGAGGGATGTGTATTATGGAAGGTGAAAGAAGATAGAAGGATGAATGATAGACTGTAATTGTGTTTCTCTCTCCCTCGCTCCAGACCTGAGACAAGACATGTTGACACTACAGATCTTGAGGTTGATGGACCTGCTATGGAAGGAGGCCAATCTGGACCTCAGGTGTGTATATTAATATGATAAGAGATGTGTGTGTTTCCTCAGGCGGACTCTGTCAGTCAGGCTTGTTTGTTCCTGCTCTCTGTGGGGAAGAGGAAGCTGTGTTGGGGGGGGACCCTAAATCACCCCCTGCTAGCCTGACCTCTAACCCCCCACATCCATACCCCCAGCATCACACACACACTAGCCTGCTTCTCATCCTAATCAAATCCACACACACTAGCGCTCACTCTCATACTCTAACACACACAGACAGACACACACATCTGGAGCCGAGCAGTGTGTGGGATTGTTTTGACAGTTGAGCTTGGGGGCAGGCCTTTAGGTTACAGGGACAAGGGTTCAGAGAGGAGAGGGGGGGGGGGAGCTCTGCAGAGAGGATGAGGATGATAATGAAACCACTGTGATGTGGTGTTTGGAACGTAATCATGCGTACATTCTGGTCGAGGCAGAGCGGGGGGGAAATTATAGGATGCATCTCAATGGTGTTTATGATGATTAATTGGAACAAAATGTTTCCTCGTGTCTGTGCAGAATTGTACCGTACGGTTGCCTAGCAACTGGGGACCGGTCAGGGCTGATCGAGGTGGTGTCGTCGGCGGATACCATCGCCAACATCCAGCTGACCAGCAGCAACGTGGCAGCCGCCGCAGCCTTCAACAAGGATGCACTACTTAACTGGCTCAAAGAGAAGAACTCTGGGTAAGACCACATTTTTTAAATATAAACAATGTGTATTACTGACCTATTTCATAGATACAGTGCCATCGGAAAGTATTCAGACCCCTTGACTTTTTCCATGTCACAGCCTTATTCTAAAATGGATAAAAAAATATATATATTCTCATAAATCTACACACAATACCCCATATTGATAAAGCAAAAACAGGCTTTTAGAAATTTTAGCAAATGTATTAAAAACAGAAATACCTTATTTACATAAGTATTCAGACCCTTTGCTATGAGACTTGAAATTGAGCTCAGGTGAATCCTGTTTCCATTGATCATCCTTGAGATGTTTCTACAACTTGATTGGAGTCCACCTGTGGTAAATTCAATTGATTAGACATGATTTGGAAAGGCACACACCTGTCTATATAAGGTGCCACAGTTGACAGTGCATGTCAGAGCAAAAAGTCATGAGGTCGAAGGAATTGTCCGTAGACCGCTGAGACAGGATTGTGTCGAGACACAGATCTAGGGAAGGGTACCAAAAAATCTCTCCAGCATTGAAGGTCCCCAAGAATACAGTGGCCTCCATCATTCTTAAATAGAAGAAGTTTCGAACCATCAAGACTCTTCCTAGAGCTGGCCGCCCGGCCAAACTGAGCAATCGGGGGAGAAGGGTCTTGGTCAGGGAGGTGACCAAGAACCCAATGGTCACTCTGGTCAGAGCTCCAGAGTTTCTCTGTGGAGATGGAAGAACCTTCTAGAAGGACAACCATCTCTGCAGTACTCCACCAATCAGGCCTATATGGTAGAGTGGCCAGACGGAAGCCACTCCTCAGTAAAAGGCACATGACAGCCTGCTTGGAGTTTCCCTAAAGGCACCTAAAGGACTCAGACAATGAGAAATAAGATTATCCAGTCTGATGAAACCAAGATTGAACTCTTTGGCCTGAATGCAAAGCGTCACGTCTGGAGGAAACCCGGCACCATCCCTACGGTGAAGCATGGTGGTGGCAGCATCATGTTGTGGGGATGTTTTTCAGCAGCAGGGACTGGGAGACTAGTCAGGATTGAGGCTCCAGAGCTTTCAGGACCTCAGACTGGGGGCGATGGTTCACCTTCCAACAGGACAACAACCCTAAGCACACAGCCAAGACAACACAAGAGTGGCTTCGGGACAAGTCTCTGAATGTCCTTGAGTGGCTCAGCCAGAGCCAGGATTTAAACCTGATCAAACATCTCTGGAGAGACCTGAAAATAGCTGTGCAGCAACGCTCCACATCCAACCTGAGTGCTTGAGAGGATCTGCAGAGAAGAATGGGAGAAACTCCACAAATACTGTACATGTGTGCCAAGCTTGTAGCGTCATACCCAAGAAGACTTGAGGCTGAAATCGCTGCTAAAGGTGCTTCAACAAAGTACTGAGTAAAGGGTCTGAATACTTATGTAAATGTTTTTTATTTATGATAATTTAGTAAAACTTTGTTTTGTGTTTGTGTACTATGCAGAGATGCTCTGGAGAAGGCGATCGAGGAGTTCACCCTGTCATGTGCAGGCTACTGCGTGGCCACCTACGTCCTGGGGATCGGTGACCGTCACAGTGACAACATCATGGTCCGCAGCACTGGACAGGTGGGTAGAGGTGCTCCCCTGTACGACAGGCTAAATCACAGAGGTTCCTTTATGGTCAAGTTCTTCCATCCTGTGTGTCTCTCAGCTCTTCCACATAGACTTTGGGCATATCCTGGGGAACTTCAAGTCCAAGTTTGGCATCAAGAGGGAACGCGTCCCCTTCATCCTGACCCATGACTTCATCCACGTCATCCAACAGGGAAAGACGGGCAACACTGAGAAGTTTGGCAGGTGAGCTTCTGTCCCCTTTCACTACTCAGATGATCCAGGCCGGGAATACTATCTATTGCCTAGTTTTATCATTTATCTATGTGCTAGTTGAGTGAATGTATAGTGAACAGAATGTGTGTGTTGTGCCTAGTTTCCGTAATTACTGTGAACAAGCCTACCTGATTCTGAGGCGGAATGGGAACCTCTTCATCACCCTGTTTGCCCTCATGCTGACTGCTGGACTGCCCGAGCTCACCTCCGTCAAGGATATACAGTACCTAAAGGTAAGACGCACGCACGAACACACACACACAGACACATGCAGTATATAGTTGGCCGCTTCACATGGGCTACAGTTTACATGTGCTACAGAAATTTAGTGTCCAAAGTAATGTATGTTATGTTGCAATAAGAGTAGTTAAGGGTCTTCCTCCCTCCCCTTCTCCCCTGTAGGACTCTCTGGCCCTGGGGAAGACCGACGACGAGGCACTGAAACACTTCCGCCAGAAGTTTGACGAGGCGCTGAGAGAGAGCTGGACCACCAAAGTCAACTGGATGGCCCACAACGTGGTCAAAGACAACCGCTCCTAGAACAGACAGTCGCACATCCTGGAGCTGGAGGGTGAAAGGTTAAAGGTCAGGAGGGTCTGAGGTCTATCCAGTGCTGGGACAACAGTGACAGTGGAGGGTTATGTGTTGCTAAGGGGTGAAGACCAGACAGGACTGGGCCGCAAAGAAGGGAATCTAGAAGACCATCTTAAACACACATGCTCTTACAGGCTTAAATCCCCCTCCCTTTGCCTTTCCTCTGGCTTTTGAAGCTGCTGTGTGCCTCCAGCCAGTCCAGCAGTCCCATTGCCTCTCCCTGATCATGTGACATATTTGTGGGTAATGTGGTTGCGAGTTTTGCACTGCTCAGTGAGAGTCAGAGCCCCCCTTCTGAGTTGTGAATGGACTGCCCCCTTAGAGACTGGACTAGACTGAACCAATGAGGAAGGAAGGGGACGGTGGTTTCACCCACCTATTAGCAAGACTTCTGATCTGCCTTGTGTTGAACTAAAGGGAGAGGTCAGGGTTGACCACACCCACTCAAGGCCTCACACCCGTGTCTTAAAACGACGTCAAAACGTGCACATAGCCAGAGGAAGTGCATTTTATTGGACTTTTCCTCGCGAGGCCTCCAGTTCATCTCGAAAGTATGCCTAAAAACTGCGAGAAGATTGTATTTGTTTAGTTTTTTAAATGTTTTTTTTTTATTGCCATTTTAAGATGTTATTCTTTAGGAGATGTATATGTGCCAGATGACTTTTTATTTATATATATATATATATATTACACACACACACACACACACACACAGAGAGACACGCTGCATGGCCAAATTTTCTGGATGCATCTTCCCGATAGATAAACAATAACTTTCCACACGCCGCTGCCGCTTTCCCCTCCTAGTAGCTAGCTATTTCCCTCACTAACGTTAGCACAACTTTGGAAAAGCAGTGCTCAACAAGCTGGGGCAAAGGACACTGTGTCCCGGGGTTGGGAAACACAGACTTGCCGTGCATGCTCTCCACACTGAATAGACTCTCCCAGTGACATCCAGATGGTTACCAATATTATAGTATTTCTCATGAAGGCTGTTATCCTACTTGGAGTAAAACAAACTGTAGGAAAACATTTGATGAGTTAACATTCGAGTTAACATTGATTTGGTGGTTTAGCTCTAGAGAAGAGGCGTCCAGTGGGGCAGTTCAATTCGGTCACGCAGCTTCAGCCTTTGAGAAATGGGGTGAATTAGACCATCAAATACTGGAACCATTTGAAATACGAGGAAGAGAGAGCTTAAAATGTTTCTAGAACTTAATTTTGTGTTCCTGCTTTGGAATGTGGATGTAACATTCCTGTGTTCCATTTTATCAAATGATGGTTGTTGTTGGACAAACAGAACAGGCACAAAGGGTGAGTCATCACCACACTACCCCATAGAGGTATTATCACGACCCCATGGAGGTATTATCACAACCCCATGGAGATTCTGTCTTAGACATAGACTTGCCTACAGATGTCAGATCTAGTCTTTCAAAGCACCAAACTGCTCACATGACAACAACCACAATGAATAAACAAAGCATGTTACTAAAATGCCTTTTAGGAACAAAACAAAGAAAACCTTAAGTTGATTTAGGTTTGTTTTTACTGTGTTTTAAAGAATCTGTTCAGAAATGGAGTGTTTGTGTGCAAAATGTGTCGCTTTCTTTTTCAGTGTATTTGTTTTTTAGATCAGCCAAATTGGGCGGAGTTTAAGACCTATGGAAGGGGTTTGCCGGAAGGGGTTTGCCAGCAGAGGGCGTAACACTGCGATTCAAAGCTACTTCCTGGTTTTGTCATGAGGTGCTCTCTGTTTTGATTTTGTGCAATATCCGTATAGGAGTCTACATGTATATTATGTAAATGAACCCTTGGGCCCTAATGCCTGAGGCTATAATGGTTGTCACTGTGGGTCAATGTGTATTGCTGCTGTATTTCTCACCGCTAGCCTTCTTAAGTCTCTCAGACACTGAATATTGTCAAATGTACAGCCTTTTATTGTTTTGCTGTTTTTTGTTTTCATATGAGTTTTATTAAAGTTATTTTCCATCTAACTGGATTTTCCTTTTGTAATACATTTTTGTGTGTGTTTGGGTGTGTGTGCCCGTTCAATCACTGCAGTGCCAGCGTGTCTGTGAATAAGATGTAGTATATTTCCTGAACAACTTTGCTGGGCACAATGACCAGCACAGATTTGGTCCCTGTGCCTGGGATACTGTGATGAATGCAGATTGATTCCAGGCCCAGAGATCCTCCATTCTTTCCACTGTGGTTGTGTGAGGGAGGGAGGGGAGGAAGGCCCACTGCGGGGCCCATCTCTGCTCTACTGGAGGGGACCAACATGCCTCTTTGCTGATGTCATGTGGTAATGCCGTACATGGTGGAGTAGCCAATAACCCTTATTGCCAGAATATGGATCCTGAATAGAACTTGGTTGTGGGTCAACAGCTAACAGGATTCAATTTGGAGATGGCAGGTCACAGTGCTATGTAGCTGTTAATACCTGCAAATATCATGATTGATAGGTTGTTGTTTGTCTGCGAGCTGTCCAGTTGAACACAGGCTTGTTTGATTGGGTGAACACAGGCTTGTTTGATTGGGTGAACACAGGCTTGTTTGATTGGGTGAACACAGGCTTGTTTGATTGGGTGAACACAGGCTTGTTTGATTGGGTGAACACAAGCTTGTTTGATTGGGTGACACACAAGCTTGTTTGAAAAAGTGTGAAAAGGAAGTGATATAATTACATACAGTACCCGCTTGTTCCAAGTCAGCAACACTCATTGACTCAACTACTACATGTTCTGTCGTCTTTGACTGCAATGGCTAATTATGGAGCATTTATGCAATGATTACCATTTTATTTCCCCAGCAATCTAGCTTGGGTAATAGTTGTTTACTTCAAGAACTCTGAATTCAAACGGGGAATTGCCCCTCCCTCCCCTATTCAATTTTCTTCCCACACAACAAGTATTTTGTGTTTGTCCCCTATTCTCTATCTGCAGTTGAAATAACTAGTCTTTTCTCTTGCTCTTTGTGTTTCCAGTGGCAATGATGACGAAGACCCCAGTTGAACCCATTCGCTCTGTTTGAATCTTCCTCAGTAATGTATTCACCGTCATAACACAGCTGTAGGTCACTCTTGACGTCAGTGAAGGCCAAACAAGTTGTTGACGGCCCTAAGTCCTGTATAAGACCATTTTCCACATCACACAGATGTCTTCAGAGGGCCTGTCTACCTTTCTCATATATATCCTTCCCTCGTTCAAAGTTGAAAATCAGGTGAATGAATGAATTAGTCCAAGCAGACCGTGTTGATGTCTGTGAATACCAAACCAGGTCATTGACAGCCTTAAACCCTAACATTAGTGAATGTAACAAGCCAGAGTAGCAGATCCTGGGTGTCTAATAATCACAAGCCATGAGATGTGTATTTGTGGCGTTTGGCCAGTGACTCACGCTTGACACCAATTTATTTTTCAATGTCCACCACCATTGAATGGTAATAGGGTTAGAGCCCTCGATCTTGGTCTCCTGGGTACGTAGGAGGCCTGTGTGATATTGATGGGTTTCCTGCCTTCTGTAGATCTGTGTGCAATGTGTCTGTTATGGTCTATGATAGCCTATAGGGAGGAGGTCAGAGACCTGGCAGTGTGGTGCCTGGACAACAACCTCTTCACTCATTGTCATCAAGACGAAGGAGCTGATCGTGGACTACAGGAAACCAAGGGGTGAGCACGCCCCCATCCACATAGGGCTCTAGTGGAGCAGTTTGAGAGCTTAAAGTTCCTTGGTGTCCACATCACTGAGGAACTAACATGGTCCACACACACCCACACAGTTGTGAAGAGGACACGACAGCGCCTCTTCCCCCTCAGGCAGCTGCAAAGAATTGGCATGGGGCCCTCAGATCCTCAAAAGGTTCTACAGCTACACCATTTAAAGCATCTTCACAGGCTGCATCACCGCTTGGTACTGCAAGGCATCCGACCGCCAGACACTACAGATGGTGAGTATGGCCCAGTATGTCACTGGGGCCGAGCTCCCTGCCATCCAAGACCTCTATACCAGGCAGTCAGAGGAAGGTCCAAACAATTGTCGAAGACTCCAGCCACCCAAGCAATAGACTGTTCTCTCTGCTACCGCACAGCATGCGGTGCCAGTGCACCAAGTCTAGAACCAACAGGACCCTGAACATCAAAAAGAAAGGAAGACCAAGGCCCTGAACAGCTTCAAACCCCAAGCTAAACACGACTGCTAAATAGCTAATCAAATGACTACCTGCATTGACCCTTTTCTGGCACTGACTATGCACATACACTGGACTCTACCCACACCTCACACATACTTGCACCCCAACACAGACACACTACATACGCCCACCCACACACACACAACACTCGCGCACATGCATTCTGATGCCACTCACACTTTCACACTCACCCCATAAGCTGCTGCTACTGTCTTATCTATCCTGTTCCCTAGTAACGTTACTCCTACCTATATGTACATACAGTTGGAGTCGGAAGTTTACATACACCTTAGCCAAATACATTTAAATTCAGTTTTCACAATTCCTGATATTTTAATCCGAGTAAAAACTCCCTGTCTTAGATCAGTTAGGATAACCACTTTATTTTAAGAATGTGAAATGTTAGAATAATAGAAGAAAGAATGATTTATTTCAGCTTTTATTTCTTTCATCACATTCCCAGTGGGTCAGAAGTTTACATACACTCAATTAGATTCGGGAGCATTGCCTTAAAATTGTTTAACTTGTGTCAAACGTTTCAGGTAGCCTTCCACAAGCTTCCCACAATAAGTTGGGTGAATTTTGGCCCATTCCTACTGACAGAGCTGGTGTAACTGAGTCAGCTTTGTAGGCCTCCTTGCTCGCACACGCTTTTTCAGTTCTGCCCACAAATGTTCTATAGGATTGAGGTCAGGGCTTTGTGATGGCCACTCCAATACCTTGACTTTGTTGTCTTTAAGCCATTTTGCCCCAACTTTGGTAGTATGCTTGGGGTCATTGTCCATTTGGAAGACACATTTGCGACCAAGCTTTAACTTCCTGACTGATGTCTTGAGATGTTGCTTCAATATATCCACATAATTTTCCTCCCTCATGATGCCATCTCTTTTGTGAAGTGCACCAGTCCCTCCTACAGCAAGGCACCCCCACACCATGATGCTGCCACCCCCATGCTTCACGGTTGGGATGGTGTTCTTCGGCTTGCAAGCCTCCCCCTTTTTCCTCCAAACATAACGATGGTCATTATGGCCAAACAGTTATATTTTTGTTTCATCAGACCAGAGGACATTTCTCCAAAAAGTATGATCTTTGTCCCCATGTGCAGTTGCAAACTGTAGTCTGGCTTTTTTATGGCGGTTTTGGAGCAGTAGCTTCTGCCTTGCTGAGCGGCCTTTCAGGTTATGTCGATATAGGACTCGTTTAACTGTGGATATAGATACTTTTGTACCTGATTCCTCCAGCATCTTCACAAGGTTCTTTGCTGTTGGTCTAGGGATTGATTTGCACTTTTCGCACCAAAGTACGTTCATCTCTAGGAGACAGAATGTGTCTCCTTCCTGAGTGGTATGACGGCTGCGTGGTCCCATGGTGTTTATACTTGCGTACTATTGTTTGTACAGATGAACGTGGTACGTCAGGCGCTTGGAAATTGCTCCCAAGGATGAACCAGACTTGTGGAGGTCTACACTTTTTTTCCTGAGGTCTTGGCTGATTTCTTTTGATTTTCCCATGATGTCAAGCAAAGAGGCACTGAGTTTGAAGGTAGGCCTTGAAATATATCCACAGGTACACCTCCAATTGACTAAAATGATGTCAATTAGCCTATCAGGAGCTTCTAAAGCCATGACATCATTTTCTGGAATTTTCCAAGCTGTTTAAATAAACAGTCAACTTAGTGTATGTAAACCTCTGACCCACTGGAATTGTGATACAGTGAATTATAAGTGAAATAATCTGTCTGTAAACAATTGTTGGAAAAATTACTTGTGTCATGCACAAAGTAGATGTCCTAACTGACTTGCCAAAACTATAGTTTATTAATAAGAAATTTGTGTAGTGGTTGAAAAACTAGTTTTAATGACTCTAACCTAAGTGTATGTAAACTTCCGACTTCAACTGTAGCTGCACATTGACTAGGTACTGGTTATTTTTTTACACTTTATTATTATTCGCTGTGTATTTATTCCTCGTGTCAGTACTTACAGTTTTTATTACATGTTTTATCTTTAACTCTGCATTGTTGGAAAAGGACACGTAAGTAAGCATTTAGCTGTTTATGGGGAAGCAGGTAGCCTAGTGGTTAGAGCGTTGGGCCAGTAACCGAAAGGTTGCTAGATCGAATCCCAGAGCTGACAAGGTAAAAACCTGTCATTCTGTCTCTGAACAAGGCAGTTAAGCCACTGTTCCCCAGTAGGCCATCATTGTAAATAAGAATTTGTTCTTAACTGACTTGTCTAGTTAAATAAATAAATGAATAACTGTTAGTCTACACCTGTTGTTTATAAAGCATGTGACAAATAAAATAGGATTTGCATTCATTTGGAATATCTGTCGGAGCTTTGATCTAGTGTTCAAAAATAGCCCTACATTCAATGTGTTGTTGATACATGTGCAAGTTGAGGTATTATAAAATGAAGGGTACCTGAATAGAACTGCATCCCCCGACCCACCCCTCTCAGACTATTGCAGCATAGAGACAATGTGCCGGGGGTCTGTTATATCTGGTGTCCTGTGTGAATTTAAGTATGCTCCCTCTAATTCTCCCTCCCGGAGGACCTGAGCCCTAAGATCATGCCTCAGGACTACCTGGCCTGGTGACTCCAGACTGTCCTTATTCAACCTGGTTGTGCTGCTGCTCCAGTTTCAACTGTTCTGCCTGCGGCTAGGGAACCCTGACCTGTTCACCGGACGTGCTACCTTGTCCCGCACCTGCTGTCTCGACCTCTGAATGCTCAGCTATGAAAGCTATGAAAAGGAAACTGACATCTACACTGTGATTATTATTTGACCCTGCTGGTCATCTATGAACGACATCTTGAAGAACAATCAGGCCTTAAATGATCATCTCCAACTGGCACAGGTTTCTTACTAGGTTCCTGCCTTTCTAGGGAGTTTTTTTTCTAGCAACCGTGCGTCTACATTGCTTGCTGTTTGGGGTTTTAGTCTGGGTTTCTGTATAGCACTTTGTGACATCTGATGTAAAAAGGGCTTCATAAATAAATGTGATTATTGTCTATTGGGCGGCAGGTAGCCTGGCGGGTAGGAGCATTGGGCCAGTAACTGGAAGTTTGCTGAAATGAGTCCCTGAGCCGCCAAGGTCAAAATCTGTCGTTCTGCCCTTGAGCAAGGCAGTTAATCCCTAACAACAATTGCTCCCCAGGCACGGATGATGTGGATGTCAATTAAGGCAGCCCCCGCACCTTCCTGATTCAGAGGAGGTTTGTTAAATGCAGTAGACACATTTCGGTTGAAAGCAGTCAGTTGTGATTGGGAGTCCCATAGGGCGGCGCACAATTGGCTCAGCATTGTCCGGGTTCGGCCGGGGTATGCCGTCATTGTAAATAATTGACTTGCCTAGTTACATAAAATGTATTACAAAATATTGTTATGACTTCCAGGAAAGACCAGCAGAGGGAGCCATGGTACTTATTTAGGCCTCTCCCAGTAACGGAATAGATTAGACTAGCAAATTTTTCAGACATCAATTCACATCATGGCTAATCTATATGCATATTCATAAATCATACATTACACATCTATACGCATGTTAAAAACATGCCAACATGTTCACCTGATTAATGCTCTCTTCACTGTTACCTTTATACCTGGGCATGGTTGACACCTGCGGCTCCAGTCATGGACTAATCAATCAGAAGTCCATTAATCAAGGATACCTCGGAAGCCTGCAGTTATGCAGAATTGGATCGATTGTGCAACCACACTGAACAAAATATAACCACAAAATGTAAAGTGATGGTTTCATGAGCTGAAATAAAAGTTACCAGAAATGTTACGTACTCAAATTTGTTTACGTCCCTGTTAATGAGCATTTCTCCTTTGACAAAGTAATCCATCCACCTGACAGGTGTGGTATATCAAGAAGCTGATTAAAAAGCACGATCATTACACAGGTGCACCTTGTGCTCGGGGCAATAAAAGGCCACTATGTGCCTTTTTTTGTCACACAACACAATGCCACAGATGTTTCAAGTTTTCAGGGAGCGTGCAGTTGGCATGCTGACTGCAGGAATGTCCATCGGTGCTGTTGCCAGAGAATTAAATGTTCATTTCTCTACCATAAGCCACCTCAACGTTTTAGAGAATTTGTCAGTACGTCCAACCGGCTTCACAACCACAGACCATGTGTATGGTTTTGTGATGTGATTTGTTTTGACTAATTAGAATCCCCATTAGCCGACGCCAATGTCGACAACTAGTCTTACTGGGGTCCGACACATAAATAAAAATACATTGCAGAAAAAATACTTTACAATTGACATATTTTTTAAAACATGTAGTGTGTGTGTGTGTATCTATCAGTTACACATACAGTTGAAGTCAGAAGTTTACATACACTTAGGTTGGAGTCATTAAAACTAGTTTTTCAACCACTCCACAAATTTCTTGTTAACAAACTATAGTTTTGGCAAGTCGGTTAGGACATCTACTTTGTGCATGACACAAGTAATTTTTCCAACAATTGTTTACAGACAGATTATTTCACTTATAATTCACTGTATCACAATTCCAGTGGGTCAGAAGTTTACATACACTCAGTTGACTGCCTTTAAACAGCTTGGAACATTCCAGAAAATGATGTCATGGCTTTAGAAGCTTCTGATAGGCTAATTGACATCATTTGAGTCAATTGGAGGTGTACCTGTGGATGTATTTCAAGGCCTACCTTCAAACTCAGTGCCGCTTTGCTTGACATCATGGGAAAATCAAAAGAAATCAGCCAAGACCTCAGGAAAAAAAGTGTAGACCTCCACAAGTCTGGTTCATCCTGGGGAGCAATTTCCAAGCGCCTGACGTACCACGTTCATTTATACAAACAATAGTACGCAAGTATAAACACCATGGGACCACGCAGCCGTCATACTCCTCAGGAAGGAGACGCGTTCTGTCTCCTAGAGATGAACGTACTTTGGTGCGAAAAGTGCAAATCAATCCCAGAACAACAGCAAAGGACCCTGTGAAGATGCTGGAGGAAACCGGTACAAAAGTATCTACAGTGGGGAGAACAAGTATTTGATACACTGCCGATTTTGCAGGTTTTCCTACTTACAAAGCATGTAGAGGTCTGTCATTTTTATCATAGGTACACTTCAACTGTGAGAGACGGAATCTAAAACAAAAATCCAGAAAATCACATTGTATGATTTTTAAGTAATTAATTTGCATTTTATTGCATGACATAAGTATTTGATCACCTACCAACCAGTAAGAATTCCGGCTCTCACAGACCTGTTAGTTTTTCTTTAAGAAGCCCTCCTGTTCTCCACTCATTACCTGTATTAACTGCCCCTGTTTGAACTCGTTACCTGTATAAAAGACACCTGTCCACACACTCAATCAAACAGACTCCAACCTCTCCACAATGGCCAAGACCAGAGAGCTGTGTAAGGACATCAGGGATAAATTGTAGACCTGTACAAGGCTGGGATGGGCTACAGGACAATAGCCAAGCAGCTTGGTGAGAAGGCAACAACTGTTGGCACAATTATTAGAAAATGGAAGAAGTTCAAGATGACGGTCAATCACCCTCGGTCTGGGGCTCCATGCAAGATCTCACCTCGTGGGGCATCAATGATCATGAGGAATGTGAGGGATCAGCCCAGAACTACACGGCAGGACCTGGTCAATGACCTGAAGAGAGCTGGGACCACAGTCTCAAAGAAAACCATTAGTAACACACTACGCCGTCATGGATTAAAATCCTGCAGCGCACGCAAGGTCCCCCTGCTCAAGCCAGCGCATGTCCAGGCCCGTCTGAAGTTTGCCAATGACCATCTGGATGATCCAGAGGAGGAATGGGAGAAGGTCATGTGGTCTGATGAGACAAAAATAGAGCTTTTTGCTCTAAACTCCACTCGCCGTGTTTGGAGGAATAGAAGGATGAGTACAACCCCAAGAACACCATCCCAACCGTGAAGCATGGAGGTGGAAACATCATTCTTTGGGGATGCTTTTCTGCAAAGGGGACAGGACGACTGCACCGTATTGAAGGGAGGATGGATGGGGCCATGTATCGCGAGATCTTGACCAACAACCTCCTTCCCTCAGTAAGAGCATTGAAGATGGGTCGTGGCTGGGTCTTCCAGCATGACAACGACCCGAAACACACAGCCAGGGCAACTAAGGAGTGGCTCCGTAAGAAGCATCTCAAGGTCCTGGAGTGGCCTATCCAGTCTCCAGACCTGAACCCAATAGAAAATCTTTGGAGGGAGCCGAAAGTCCGTATTGCCCAGCGACAGCCCCGAAACCTGAAGGATCTGGAGAAGGTCTGTATGGAGGAGTGGGCCAAAATCCCTGCTGCAGTGTGTGCAAACCTGGTCAAGAACTACAGGAAACGTATGATCTCTGTAATTGCGAACTAAGGTTTCTGTACCAAATATTCAGTTCTGCTTTTCTGATGTATCAAATACTTATGTCATGCAATAAAATGCAAATTAATTAATTAAAAATCATACAATGTAATTTTCTGGATTTTTGTTTTAGATTCCTTCTCTCACAGTTGAAGTGTACCTATGATAAAAATTACAGACCTCTACATGCTTTGTAAGTAGGAAAACCTGCAAAATTGTCAGTGTATCAAATACTTGTTCTCCCCACTGTATATCCACAGTTAAACGAGTCCTATATCTACATAACCTGAAAGGCCACTCAGCAAGGCAGAAGCTACTGCTTTAAAACCGCCATAAAAAAGCCAGACTACAGTTTGCAACTGCACATGGGACAAACATCATACTTTTTGGAGAAATGTCCTCTGGTCTGATGAAACAAAAATAGAACTGTTTGGCCATAATGACCATTGTTATGTTTGGAGGAAAAAGGGGGAGGCTTGCAAGCTGAAGAACACCATCACAACTGTGATGCATGGGGGTGGCAGCATCATGTTGTGGGGGTGCCTTGCTGCAGGAGGGACTGGTGCATTTCACAATAGAGAGTGCATCATGAGGGAGGAAAATTATGTGGCTATATTGAAGCAACATGACATCAGTCAGGAAGTTGAAGCTTGGTCGCAAATGGTTCTTCCAAATGGCCAATGACCCCAAGCATACTACCAAAATGGTGGCAAAATGGCTTAAAGACAACAAAGTCAAGGTATTGGAGAGGCCATCACAAAGCCCTGACCTCAATCCTACAGAACATTTGTGGGCAGAACTGAAAAGCGTGTGCGAGCAAGGAGGCCTACAAAGCTGACTCAGTTACACCAGCTCTGTCAGTAGGAATGGGCCAAAATTCACCCAACTTATTGTGGGAAGCTTGTGGAAGGCTACCTGAAATTTTTGACCCAAGTTAAACAATTTTAAGGCAATGCTCCCAAATACTAATTGAGTGTATACAAGGATCTGTACACTTCTGACCCACTGGGAATGTGATTAAAGAAATAAAAGCTGAAATAAATAATTCTCTATTATTCTAACATTTCACATTCTTAAAATAAAGTGGTGATCCTAACTGACCTAAAACAGGTTATTTTTACTCGGATTAAATGTCAGGAATTGTGAAAAACAGTTTAAATGTATTTGGCTAAGGTGTATGTAAACTTCCCACTTCAATTGTACATGTCAGTACATCCAGTCACCCAAGTCAGACTGTTATCTCTGCTATCGCATGGCAAGCGTTACTGGAGCTCCAAGTCTAGGACTAAAAGGCTCCTTAAAAACTTCTACCCCGAAGCCATAAGACTGATGAACAATGAATCAAATGGCCACCGGACTATTTACATTGACAACACCCCCCCCCCCCCCCCTGTCGAGCCCCCCCCCCCCGTCGGGGGTCCGTCGAGACCTGGCATGTCCAACAGATGGAGCCATCGCCTCATGATGTATACTCCGTCTGTCACCAGGCCTCGGCGAGTCTCCCCCTGGTGGCTGACCTGCTGTATGCCACACTACATGTATAAATTACCTCAACTAACCTGTACCCCCGAACACTGACTCGGTACCGGTACCCCCTGTATATAGCCTCGTTATTGTTATTTTATTGTGAGACTTTTTATTATTTTTTACTTCCATTTATTTGGTAAATATTTTCTTAACTCTTCTTGAACTGCACTGTTGGTAAAGGGCTTGTAAGTAAGCATATCACGGTAAGGTCTACACTTGTTGTATTTGGCGCATGTGACAAATAGTTTGATTTGATACGTACAACAAGTAGTTCACGTGGGCAAGCGGTGCTGATGTCAACATTGTGAACAGTGCGTCATGGTGGGGTTATGGTATGGGCAGGCATAAACTACGGACAATGAAAACAATTGCACAATGGCAATTTGAATGCACGGAGATACCATGATGAGATCCTGAGGCCCATTGTCGTGCCTTTTATCCGCCGCCATCCCCTCATGTTTCAGCAAGGATCTGTACACAATTCCTGGGAGATGAAAATGTTCCAGTTCTTCCATGGCTTGCATACTCACCAGACATGTCACCCATTGAGCTGCTTGGAATGCTCTGGATTGACATGTACAACAGCGTGTTTCAGTTCCCGTCAATATCCAGCAACTTCAGAAAGCCATTGGAGAGGAGTGGGAGAACATTCCACAATCAACAGCCTGATCAACTCTGTGAAGGAGATGCGTCACCCTGCATGAGGCAAATGTGGTCACACAAGATACTGACTGGTTTTCTGATCCATGCATTCCTTTTTAATAACCTCTTATGGATCCCTTCACGCGCCAATCCCTATAGCGGGATCGATTTGACAACATCCAGTGAAATGGCAGCGCGCCAAATTCAAACTACAGGAATATCAATATTCAACATTCACGACAATATATGTGTAATACATCAAAATAAAGCTTAACTTCTTGTTAATCCAGCCGCTGTGTCAGATTTCAAAAAGGCTTAACGGCGAAAGCACACCATGCGGTTATCTGAGGACAGCGCCCCGCATACAAACACATGAAAAAAATCATTCAACCAGGCAGGTGCGACACAAAAGTCAGAAATAGCCATATAATAAATGCCTTACCTTTGAAGATCTTCTTTTTGAAATCCCAAATGTCTCATTGACACAATGAATGGCCATTTTGTTCGATAAACTCCTTCTTTATATCCCCAAAATGTCCATTTATTTGGCGCGTTTGATTCAGAAATACACCGGTTCCAACTCGCCCAACATGACTACAAAGTATCTAATCAATTACCTCTAAACTTGGTCCAAACATTTCAAACAACGTTCCTAATCCAACCTCAGGTATCCTAAAATGTAAATGATCAATAAAAATTCATACGGTATTAAACTGTTTCTAATACCGGATAAAAACAACGTGAAGCGCGTTCCAGTTCACGCGCACCAAAACAGTAGAGTCCACCTGGAGGGACACTTACAATGAATAGCCCTACTTCTTCATTTCTCAAAAGAAAAACATTGAACAATTTATAAAGACTGTTGACATCTAGTGGAAGCCAACCAGGTTCCTCATAAATAGGGCTTCCCGTAGAAAATCATTGGGAAATCCTATGACCTCAAGTTTTTTTTCCCCCTGGATGGTTTGTCCTCTGGGTTTTGCCTGCCAAATCAGTTCTGTTATACTCACAGACATTATTGTAACAGTTTTAGAAACGTTAGAGTGTTTTCTATCCAAATCTACCAATTATATGCATATCCTAGCTTCTGGGCCTGAGTAACAGGCCGTTTACTTTGGGCACGTTTTTCATCCGGATGTCAAAATACTGCCCCCTAGCCTTAAGAAGTTTTTAAAGGTATTTATGACCAATTTATACATATCTGTATTCCCAGTTGTGAAATCCATAGCTTAGGGCCTAATTAGTTTATTTCACTGATTTCCTTATGAACTGTAACTCAGTAAAATCTTTGAAATTGTTGCATGTTGCGTTTATATTTTTGTTGGGTATATACAGTGGCAAGAAAAAGTAGGTGAACCCTTTGGAAATACCAGGATTTCTGCATAAATTGGTCATAAGATTTTATCTGAGCTTCATCTAGGTCACAACAATAGACAATCACAGTCTGCTCTTGACGCTAGGGGTCAGATTTGTTTAATTTTTTAAAATAACGTTCCCAAGGTAAATGGACTATTTCTCAGGTCCAGATCGTAGAATATGCATATAATTTACAGATTAGGATAGAAAACACTCCAAAGTTTCGAGAACTGTCAAAATATTGTCTGTGAGTATAACAAAACTGATTCTGCAGGCAAAAACCTGAGAAAATCTAACCCGGAAGTGATTTTTTTTTTTTATCTGTGTTTCCTGGCCCGTCTTTCTTCCATTTAAAGAAGTATCAACCAGATTCCTTTTCCAATGGCTTCCTCAGGCTCTGCCCAGGCTTTAGACATAGTTTCAGGCTTTTATTTTGAAAAATGAGCGAGATTTTTCAAAACGAGTCAGGTGTCCTCTGATTAGTTCCTGCGCGCGAGAGGGTAGCTCTCCATTTTCTTTTTCTCTCTTATTGAATAGGTTACGGTCCGGTTGAAATATTATCGATTATGTTTGTTAAAAACAACCTGAGGATTGATTATAAAAAAACATTTGACATGTTTCTACGACCATTATGGATACTTTTTTGGAATTTTCATCGAACGGAACGAGGCTTTGGTTTTCTGAACATAACGCGCAACCCAAATGGCGTTTTTTTTGTTATAAAAGTAATATTTATCGAACAAAAAGAACATTTGTTGTGTAACTGGGAGTCTCGTGAGTGCAAACATCCGAAGGTTATCAAAGGTAAGCGATTAATTTTATTGCTTTTCTGACTTTCGTGACCAAGCTAACCAAGCTAATATAAGGCTAACTGCTCTAGCATTGATTGATACACTCACAAAAGCTTGGAATGCTTTCGCAACAAAGCATATTTTCAAAATCTGACACGATAGGTGGATTAACAACAAGCTAAACTTTGTTTTGGTATATTTCACTTGTGATTGCATGATTATAAATATTTTTTGTAATATTTTTGAATCTGATACGTTTGGGAATTTTCTTCTGCCTTTCAGGACCGGAACGAGGCTGTAGTTTTCTGAACATAACGCGCAACCCAAATGGCGTTTTTTTGTTATAAAAGTAATATTTATCGAAGAAAAATAACATTTATTGTGTAACTGGGAGTCTCGTGAGTGCAAACATCCGAAGATTATCAAAGGTAAGCGATTAATTGTATTGCTTTCCTGACTTTTGTGACCATGCTAATTTGGGGCTAGCTGTTCTAGCATTGATTGATACACTCACAAAAGCTTGGATTGCTTTCGCTGTAAAGCATATTTTCAAAATCTGACACGATAGGTGGATTAACAACAAGCTAAGCTGTGTTTTGGTATATTTCACTTGTGATTGCATGATTATAAATATTTTTTGTAATATTTTGCACCCTGCAATTCAGCGGTTGTTTAGGAAAATGATCCCGTAAAAGGGATCCGTAGCGCAGAGAAGTTAAAGTAATAACACATAAACAATTATATGTTTTCATGTCTTTATTGAACGGACTGTGTAAACATTCACAGTGCAGGGTGGGAAAAGTACATGAACCCTTGGATTTAATAACTGGTTGACCCTGCTTTGGCAGCAATAACCTCAACCAAACGTTTTCTGTTGCAGATCAGACCTGCACAGCAGTCAGGAGGAATTTTGGACCGTTCCTCTTTACAAAACTGTTTCAGTTCAGCAATAGTCTTGGGATGTCTGGTGTGAACTGCTCTCAAGGTCATGCCACAGCATCTCAATCGGGTTGAGGTCAGGACTCTGACCGGGCCTTTCCAGAAGGCGTATTTTCTTCTGTTGAAGCCATTCTGTTGTTGATTTACTTCTGTGTTTTGGGTAGTTGTCCTGTTGCATCACCCAACTTCTGTTGAGCTTCAATTGGCGGACAAATAGCCTAACATTCTCCTGCAAAATATCTTGATAAACTTTAATACATTTTTCCGTCGATGATAGCAAGCTGTCCAGGCCCTGAGGCAGCAAAGCAGCCCCAAACCATGATGCTCCCTCCACCATACTTTACAGTTGGGAGGAGGTTTTGATGTGCTGTGTCTTTTTTTTTCTCCACACATAGTCTTGTGTGTTCCTTCCAAACAACTCAAATGTAGTTTCATTTGTCCACAGAATATTTTGGAACATCCAGGTGCACTTTTGCAAACTTCAGACATGCAGCAATGTTCTTTTTGGACAGCGGTGGCTTCTTCCGTGGTGTCCTCCCATGAACACCATTCTTGTTTAGTGTTTTACGTATCGTAGACTCGTCAACAGAGATGTTAGCATGTTCCTGAGATTTCTGTAAGTCTTTAGTGGACACTCTAGGATTCTTCTTAACCTCATTGAGCATTCTGCACTGTGCTCTTACAGTCATCTTTGCAGGATGCCCACTCCTAGGGAGAGTAGCAACAGTGTTGAACTTTCTTCATTTATAGACAATTTGTCTTACCGTGGACTGATGAACATCAAGGCTTTTAGAGGTACTTTTGTAACCCTTTCCAGCTTTATGCAAGTCAACAGTTATTAATCCTAGGTCTTCTGAGATCTCTTTTGTTTGAGGCATGGTTCACATCAGGCAATGCTTCTTGTGAATAGCAAACTCAAATTTTGTGAGTGTTTTTTATAGGGTTAGCTGACTCCTGACTCCAATTAGCTTTTGGAGAAGTCATTAGCCTAGGGGTTCACATACTTTTTCCAACCTACACTGTGAATGTTTAAATTATGTATTCAATATAAACAGGGAAAATACAATCATTTGTGTCTTATTAGTTTAAGCACACTATGTTTGTCTATTGTTGTGACTTAGATGAAGATCAGATCAAATGTGATGACCAATTTATGCAGAAATCCAGGTAATTCCAAAGGGTTCACATACTTTTTCTTTCCACTGTGTAATTTAACCACTGATTTTATGTAACATATTGCATGGATATGTATTGCTTGATCATATCTTTCCATAAATGTTCCTATGGTTAGATGCTCCCAGATCTACGATAAATAGAATACATTGTACAGTAATATTGGGGTGTGCTTTAAATGGAGAGGATTTCTGGTTAAATAAATCTGTTCTATCACTAAGTACTGCTGGTAAGAGATACACACCCACCATCTAGTTGTTCTGCTGCAGTGACTCACTTCTCACCCTGCTTATGGAATCCCACTGGGGTCTAGGTCCACTCGGTCTCTGGGTACAGGACACTCGAAAAGGATGTGTCATAGTGTGAGTGTGTATTGTGTGACATAAACAGTGCATTTTTTAATAAAGAACTCAGTCTGGGTCTCAACTTACTGTTGACAGTTAGAATAGTACAAGGTGCAATTTGATTGTGCAAGGTGCAATTTGATTGTGCATCAGCAGTTTTTCTCTTGTTATATCCAGTCACTGACAGTCACTCAATTAGCCATGTCAGCTAACATTTTTTAGATTGGTAAGTTAGTCTAGCCAGCTATCTAAACGTATCTAATCATGGTTGAATTATCGACCGGCATCGAAAGGCAAGTGCCCAGGGGCCCTGACCTCTAGGGGGGCCCCATTGATTTTGTTAGTCTCTCTCACTCAGATATCATATTAACATGGCGTAAGTCATGCAAAATGTGTAGAATTGCAGGAAATTAGCTTAAAAACTGCAAAAGATTATCTCGACTCTATGACAAGATATGTAGAATTGCAGGAAATTGCCTGTAAAACTGGAAATGTTTCTCTCCGCCGCATGGAAAAATATGTAGATTTACATCAAACTTGCTTTATAACTGCAACATTTTCTCTTCACAGTGAAGATGGGGACTAATAAAATGTTTTACCCTCGAAGTGGGGGGCCTCCAAACCAAATCTCACTTCGGCCCCCAAGAAGCTAGGGCCGGCCCTGTATGTTTTGTTCCGGAGTTCCAAATTAAGCAGCAGCAGCTGAAAAGATGAGCTCCTACAAATATTGAAATTTAAATGTTTTTTTAGAGTAAAGTACATCGAGAAAAAAATCAAAAGAAAACTGCAAACTGAATAGGAGACCAAACAAGCAGCAAACAAAGAAGAAAGGCTTTTGAAAAAGTAACAATTTTTCATAAAATTATACCGTTTTCTTAGCTAGCTAAGTTGTTTACCTGTTGCTAGGCAGTTGCTAGGGACATTCCTGAAAGAAGCTAGCTAGCTAACAAGGAGTGTCTAGTTGGCAGAAGAGAAGAAGGGACAAAGAAGGGACAAAGTGGGACAAAATAAGGACAGAAGAAAAGGGAAAGGGGACATTAAGGTGAAGCAGTCCTCTAAAGACACAAAAGACAATAATACAAGAAACAACACTTCTATTGCCTCTCCCTCTACGATACGCACTTCCGGTTTGGTTTGGAGCGAGTAGTTGCATTCCGCTTTGCTCCACAGGTAGTATTACAGGTAGTATTACATTTCATTTCATTACAGTACAACAGTTTGATTTGTTTGATCTTAGCTGGCTACATAGCCGTCTTTGTATCCAAGATAATTGTGTAGTCTAGAGTAATTGTCGAGGTTACCTAGCCAGTTAGAGGTTACCTAGCCAGCTACACTTTCAAACAAAGTCAACAACGCAGCCACTGCTAGCTAGCCTATTTCACCAGCCAGCAGTACTATATCCTTTTAGTCAATAAGATTTTTTGCAACGTAAGCTTAACTTTCTGAACATTCGAGACGTGTAGTCCACTTGTCATTCCAATCTCCTTTGCATTAGCGTAGCCTCTTCTGTAGCCTGTCAACTATGTGTCTGTCTATCCCTGTTCTCTCCTCTCTGCACAGACCATACAAACGCTTCACACCGCGTGGCCGCTGCTACTCTAACCTGGTGGTCCCAGCGCGCACGACCCACGTGGAGTTCCAGGTCTCAGGCAGCCTCTGGAACTGCTGATCTGCGGCCAACAAGGCAGAGTTCATCTCAGCCTATGCTTCCCTCCAGTCCCTCGACTTCTTGGCACTGACGGAAACATGGATTACCACTGATAACACTGCTACTCCTACTGCTCTCTCCTCGTCTGCCCACGTGTTCTCGCACACCCCGAGAGCTTCTGGTCAGCGGGGTGGTGGCACTGGGATCCTCATCTCTCCCAAGTGGACATTCTCTCTTTCTCCCCTGACCCATCTGTCTATCGCCTCCTTTGAATTCCATGCTGTCACAGTTACCAGCCCTTTCAAGCTTAACATCCTTATCATTTATCGCCCTCCAGGTTCCCTTGGAGAGTTCATCAATGAGCTTGACGCCCTGATAAGTTCCTTTCCTGAGGATGGCTCACCTCTCACAGTTCTGGGTGACTTTAACCTCCCCACGTCTACCTTTGACTCATTCCTCTCTGCCTCCTTCTTTCCACTCCTCTCCTCTTTTGACCTCACCCTCTCACCTTCCCCCCCTACTCACAAGGCAGGCAATACGCTTGACCTCATCTTTACTAGATGCTGTTCTTCCACTAATCTCATTGCAACTCCCCTCCAAGTCTCCGACCACTACCTTGTATCCTTTTCCCTCTCGCTCTCATCCAACACTTCCCACACTGCCCCTACTCGGATGGTATCGCGCCGTCCCAACCTTCGCTCTCTCTCCCCCGCTACTCTCTCCTCTTCCATCCTATCATCTCTTCCCTCTGCTCAAACCTTCTCCAACCTATCTCCTGATTCTGCCTCCTCAACCCTCCTCTCCTCCCTTTCTGCATCCTTTGACTCTCTATGTCCCCTATCCTCCAGGCCGGCTCGGTCCTCCCCTCCTGCTCCGTGGCTCGACGACTCATTGCGAGCTCACAGAACAGGGCTCCGGGCAGCCGAGCGGAAATGGAGGAAAACTCGCCTCCCTGCGGACCTGGCATCCTTTCACTCCCTCCTCTCTACATTCTCCTCTTCTGTCTCTGCTGCTAAAGCCAATTTCTACCACTCTAAATTCCAAGCATCTGCCTCTAACCCTAGGAAGCTCTTTGCCACCTTCTCCTCCCTCCTGAATCCTCCTCCCCCTCCTCCCCCCTCCTCCCTCTCTGCTGATGACTTCGTCAACCATTTTGAAAAGAAGGTCGACGACATCCGATCCTCGTTTGCTAAGTCAAACGACACCGCTGGTTCTGCTCACACTGCCCTACCCTGTGCTTTGACCTCTTTCTCCCCTCTCTCTCCAGATGAAATCTCGCGTCTTGTGACGGCCGGCCGCCCAACAACCTGCCCGCTTGACCCTATCCCCTCCTCTCTTCTCCAGACCATTTCCGGAGACCTTCTCCCTTACCTCACCTCGCTCATCAACTCATCCTTGACCGCTGGCTACGTCCCTTCCGTCTTCAAGAGAGCGAGAGTTGCACCCCTTCTGAAAAAACCTACACTCGATCCCTCCGATGTCAACAACTACAGACCAGTATCCCTTCTTTCTTTTCTCTCCAAAACTCTTGAACGTGCCGTCCTTGGCCAGCTCTCCTGCTATCTCTCTCAGAATGACCTTCTTGATCCAAATCAGTCAGGTTTCAAGACTAGTCATTCAACTGAGACTGCTCTTCTCTGTGTCACGGAGGCGCTCCGCACTGCTAAAGCTAACTCTCTCTCCTCTGCTCTCATCCTTCTAGACCTATCGGCTGCCTTTGATACTGTGAACCATCAGATCCTCCTCTCCACCCTCTCCGAGCTGGGCATCTCCGGCGCGGCCCACGCTTGGATTGCGTCCTACCTGACAGGTCGCTCCTACCAGGTGGCGTGGCGAGAATCTGTCTCCGCACCACGTGCTCTCACCACTGGTGTCCCCCAGGGCTCTGTTCTAGGCCCTCTCCTATTCTCGCTATACACCAAGTCACTTGGCTCTGTCATATCCTCACATGGTCTCTCCTATCATTGCTATGCAGACGACACACAATTAATCTTCTCCTTTCCCCCCTCTGATAACCAGGTGGTGAATCGCATCTCTGCATGTCTGGCAGACATATCAGTGTGGATGACGGATCACCACCTCAAGCTGAACCTCGGCAAGACGGAGCTGCTCTTCCTCCCGGGGAAGGACTGCCCGTTCCATGATCTCGCCATCACGGTTGACAACTCCATCGTGTCCTCCTCCCAGAGTGCTAAGAACCTTGGCGTGATCCTGGACAACACCCTGTCGTTCTCAACTAACATCAAGGCGGTGACCCGTTCCTGTAGGTTCATGCTCTACAACATTCGCAGAGTACGACCCTGCCTCACGCAGGAAGCGGCGCAGGTCCTAATCCAGGCACTTGTCATCTCCCGTCTGGATTACTGCAACTCGCTGTTGGCTGGGCTCCCTGCCTGTGCCATTAAACCCCTACAACTCATCCAGAACGCCGCAGCCCGTCTGGTGTTCAACTTTCCCAAGTTCTCTCACGTCACCCCGCTCCTCCGCTCTCTCCACTGGCTTCCAGTTGAAGCTCGCATCCGCTACAAGACCATGGTGCTTGCCTACGGAGCTGTGAGGGGAACGGCACCTCCGTACCTTCAGGCTCTGATCAGGCCCTACACCCAAACAAGGGCACTGCGTTCATCCACCTCTGGCCTGCTCGCCTCCCTACCTCTGAGGAAGTACAGTTCCCGCTCAGCCCAGTCAAAACTGTTCGCTGCTCTGGCACCCCAATGGTGGAACAAACTCCCTCACGACGCCAGGTCAGCGGAGTCAATCACCACCTTCCGGAGACACCTGAAACCCCACCTCTTTAAGGAATACCTAGGATAGGATAAAGTAATCCTTCTAACCCCCCCCCCTTAAAAGAGTTAGATGCACTATTGTAAAGTGGTTGTTCCACTGGATATCATAAGGTGAATGCACCAATTTGTAAGTCGCTCTGGATAAGAGCGTCTGCTAAATGACTTAAATGTAATGTAAATGTATGTAGGCCTAATCAACTTTTCAACAATTTAGGTTAATTTAGAAACCTCAAAGTAAGCGCTTTTTTATATTGTTTTCATTGTAGGCTACCATGGACATCTCATTGTAGCACTTCTGTTAAATAATAGTAACTAACAATAGACCACTAAAGCGCAATGTAATCTGAGTTATATCACTTATTGTAGTCTGATCAATACTTTAGTGACAATTTACACTTTTTTTCAATTTGTAATTTCACCACTGACTGTTGTTTTGGACCATCTCTATTTATAGCTAGCAGATTGTAACGGGCTAATATGATGCTCCATTAGCCGTTACAGGCAGTGGCGACCCGTCATTTTGAGCCCCACATTTTTATGGGGGGGGGGCTTTCCTGTTTTGCATGTTATTTTGGCGTTAATACGTGTCACATATCAGTTTGCAAACAATGTAAAAAAAAAAAATCTAAATCATTGAGTTAATAAAGCCGCAGTCAAACATGGTCTCTTTTTTGCTTTCTTGAGTAAGGCAGCTCCAAAATGCAGGTGTTTCAGCCTAGCTCAATGTTTTCTGTGGTGGTGGTACAAGCTAGCAGATTGTGTTATTGTGTTTTGGAAGGTGTTTTATGTTTTTCTGTTTTGTAATGTTTCAAGGGTCTATTGTTATACCGGCATGTATGTATGCTCATGTCTAGCTGGTTAATGTATGTAATGTAAGGTTGGGGTAAATTAACTGAATGTCAGACCATTCTGACATGCAGCTAGCTATGTCATATTTCACATTTAAATGAAGTCTCGGAAATATGTGTGTGTGTGTGTTAGTGTGTAAATCAAATCAAATGTTATTTGTCACATACACATGGTTAGCAGATGTTAATGCGAGTGTAGCGAAATGCTTGTGCTTCTAGTTCCGACAATGCAGTAATATCCAATGAGTAATCTAACATAACAATTTCACAACAACTACCTTATACACACAAGTGTAAAGGAATGAATAAGAATATGTACATAAAAAAATATATGAATGAGTGATGGTATAGAACGGCATAGGCAAGATGCAGTAGATGGTATAGAGTACAGTATGTACATATGAGATGAGTAATGTAGGGTATGTAAACATTATATGAAGTGGCATTGTTTAAAGTGGCTAGTGATACATTTATTACATACATTTTCCCATTATTAAAGTGACTGGAGTTGAGTCAGTATGTTGGCAGCAGCCACTCAATGTTAGTGATGGCTGTTGAACAGTCTGATGGCCTTGAGATATAAGCTGTTTTTCAGTCTCTCGGTCCCTGCTTTGATACACCTGTACTGGTTGATGCACCTGTACTACACGCTGCTGCGCCTTCTTCACCACGCTGTCTGTGTGGGTGGACCTTTTCAGTTTGTCCGTGATGTGTACGCCGAGGAACTCAAAACTTTCTACCCTCTCCATTACTCTCCCGTCGATGTGGATAGGGGGGTGCTCCGTCTGCTGTTTCCTGAAGTCCACGATCATCTCCTTTGTTTTGTTGACGTTGAGTGTGAGGTTATTTTCCTGACACCACACTCCGAGGGCCCTCACCTCCTCCCTGTAGGCCATCTCGTCATTGTTGGTAATCAAGCCTACCACTGTAGTGTCATCTGCAAACTTGATGATTGAGTTGGAGGCGTGCATGGCCACACAGTCATGGGTGAACAGGGAGTACAGGAGAGGGCTGAGAATGCACCCTTGTGTGGCCCCAGTGTTGAGGATCAGCGGGGAGGAGATGTTACCTACCCTCACCACCTGACGGTAGCCCGTCAGGAAGTCCTGGACCCAGTTGCACAGGGCGAGGTCGAGACCCAGGGTCTCGAGCTTGATGACGAGTTTAGAGGGTACTATAGTGTTAAATGCTGAGCTGTAGTCGATGAACAGCATTCTCACATAGACATTCTTCTTGTCCAGATGGGTTAGGGCAGTGGGCAGTCTGATTGCGATTGTGTCATCTGTGGACCTATTGGGGCGGTAAGCAAATTGGAGTGGGTCTAGAGTGTCAGGTAGGGTGGAGGTGATATGGTCCTTGACTAGTCTCTCAAAGCACTTCATGATGACGGAAGTGAGTGCTACGGGGCGGTAGTCATTTAGCTCAGTTACCTTAGCTTTCTTGGGAACAGGAACAATGGTGGCCCTCTTGAAGCATGTGGGAACAGCAGACTGGGATAAGGATTGATTGAATATGTCCGTAAACACACCAGTCAGCTGGTCTGCGCATGCTCTGAGGACGCGGCTGGGGATGCCGTCTGGGCCTGCAGCCTTGTGAGGGTTGACACGTTTAAATGTTTTACTCACGTCTGCTGCAGTGAAGGAGAGCCCGCAGGTTTTGGTAGCGTGCCGTGTCAGTGGCACTGTATTCTCCTCAAAGCGAGCAAAGAAGTTCTTTAGTCTGTCTGGGAGCAAGACATCCTGATCTGCGATGGGGCTGGTTTTCCTTTTACAGTCTATGATTGACTGTAGACCCTGCCACATACCTCTCGTGTCTGAGCCGTTGAATTGCGACTCTACTTTGTCTCTATACTGACGCTTAGCTTGTTTGATTGCCTTGCGGAGGGAATAGCTACACTGTTTTTTATTCGGTCATGTTTCCGGTCACCTTGCCCTGATTAAAAGCAGTGGTTTGCGCTTTCAGTTTTGCGTGAATGCTGCCATCAATCCACGGTTTCTGGTTTGGGAATGTTGTAATAGACGCTGTGGGTACGAAATCAGTAGTGCAGTGCGGAACATATCCCAGTCCACGTGATCGAAGCAATCTTGAAGCGTGGAATCCGATTGGTCGGACCAGCGTTGAACAGACCTGAGCGCGGGAGCTTCCTGTTTTAGTTTCTGTCTATAGGCTGGGAGCAACAAAATGTAATCGTGGTCAGCTTTTCCGAAAGGAAGGCGGGGAGGGCCTTATATGCATCGCAGAAGTTAGAATAACAATGATCTAGGGTTTTGCCAGCCCTGGGTATGCTGATATATATCGATATGCTGATAGAATTTATGGAGCCTTGTTTTCAGATTAGCCTTGTTAAAACCCCCAGCTACAATAAATGCATCCTCAGGATATGTGGTTTCCAATTTACATAGAGTCAAATGAAGTTTTTTCAGGGCCGTCGATGTGTCTGCTTGGGGGGGAATATACACGACTGTGATTATGATCGAAGAGAATTCTCTAGGTAGATAATGCGGTCGTCTTTTGATTGTGAGGAATTCTAAGTCAGGTGAACAGAAGGACTTGAGTTCCTGTATGTTGTTATGATCACACCACGTCTCGTTAATCATAAGGCATACATCCCCGCCCTTCTTCTTACCAGAAAGATGTTTGTTTCTGTCGGGCGATGCGTGAAGAAACCAGCTGGCTGTACCGACTCCGATAGCGTGTCTCGAGTGAGCCATGTTTCCGTGAAACAAAGAACGTTACAGTCTCTGATGTCTCTCTTGAATGCAACCCTTGCTCGGATTTTGTCTACCTTGTTGTCAAGAGACTGGACATTGGCGAGTAGTATGCTCGGGAGTGGTGCGCGATGTGCCCGTCTACGGAGCCTGACCAGAAGGCCGCTCCGTCTGCCCCTTCTACGGCATCGTTGTTTTGGGTCGCCGGCTAGGATCCGGTCCATTGTCCTGGGTGGTGGGCAAAACAGAGGATCCGCTTCGGGAAAGTCGTATTCCTGGTCGTAATATTGGTGAGTTGACGTTGTTCTTATATCCAATAGTTCCTCCCGACTGTATGTAATAAATCTAAGATTACCTGGGGTAACAATGTAAGAAATAACACATTAAAAAAACGAAATACTGCATAGTTTCCTAGGAACGCGAAGCGAGGCGGCCATCTCTGTCGGCGCCGAAAGTTCGCCGACAGAGATGTATGTAACAGGATAGCTGTTGTCTCACCTTTAGGACCTCTCTTTTAGAAATGGTTGAACTGGATCGAACTGGTATGAGACTTAGTCTGGTTGGAGAAGGGCAGGGAATGGTAAGAAAAATTTGAATAAGTATACAATACGTCATCTTTTCCTACACTGGAAAGACCAAGGCACTTAGACTTCGATGGCCTGGCCTTCAAGGGTGGACTGAGGCTTCGACTGTGTGTGTATTGAGGCGGCAGGTAGCCTAGTGGTTAGAGTGTTGGGCCAGTTACTGAAAGGTTGCTGGATTGAATCTGCGAGCTGGCAAGATAAAAATCTGTCATTCTGCCTCTGAACAAGGCAGTTAACCCACTGTTCCCTGTAGGCCATCATTGTAAATAAGAATTTGTTCTTAACTGACTTGCCTAGTTAAATAAAGGTCCAATTTTAAAAATTAGTTTTCCTGATCAGGGCCATTTTAATACCGTTCTGACTGACTCTCTCCTGATGACAGCTCTGGTTTTCCTGATCAGGGCCATTTTAATACCTTTCTGACTGACTCTCTCCTGATGACAGCTCTGGTTTTCCTGATCAGGGCCATTTTAATACCTTTCTGACTGACTCTCTCCTGATGACAGCTCTGGTTTTCCTGATCAGGGCCACTTTAATACCTTTCTGATGGATTCTCCTTTAATAGGTTTTTGTTTTGTCCAATAGGATATTTTTGCTGTGGCTATCTCTCTCATCACAGGGAAGATGGTGTACAATGCTAAGTTTGTAGAGTTCCTGACCCCTCAGGATGTCAGTGTGTTCTACAGCTTCACCACACCCTACCGCCTGCCCTCCTGGCAGTATGTGCACTGGAACAGGTACCTATGACCCTTCTACTCATGCAGACGTATCTCTTCCCTTCTACGCACTCAACGATACAAGCTGTACAGTAAATCAAATCAAATGTATTTATAAAGCCCTTCTTACATCAGCTGATGTCACAAAGTGCTGTACAGAAACCCAGCCTAAAACCCCAAACAGCAAGCAATGCAGGTGTAGAAGCACGGTGGCTAGGACAAACTCCCTAGAAAGGCCAGAACCTAGGAAGAAACCTAGAGAGAAACCAGGCTATGAGGGGTGGCCAGTCCTCTTCTGGCTGTGCCTGGTGGAGATTATAATAGAACATGGCCAAGATGTTCAAATGTTCATAGATGACCAGCAGGGTCAAATAATAATAATCACAGTGGTTGCCGAGGGTGCAACAGGTAAGCACCTCAGGAGTAATTGTTAGTTGGCTTTTCATAGCCGATGATTCAGAGTATCTCTACCACTCCTGCTGTCTCTAGAGAGTTGAAAACAGCAGGTCTGGGATAGGTAGCACGTCCGGTGAACAGGTCAGGGTTCCATAGCCGCAGGCAGAACAGTTGAAACTGGAGCAGCAGCACTGCCAGGTGGACAGCAAGGAGTCATCAGGCCAGGTAGTCCTGAGGCATGGACTCATGCATATGCATGAGGAAGCACATCTACACTCATATCCTGTGGATATTGATGAGCAGCAGGTAGGCTGTTGGAAATAGAGTCAACTGGACTCATCTGGCTGCTTGGATATATATTCATCCTCTCTCTCGCTCTCTCTCTCTCACGGAATCGTCTCCCACAGAGTGCATGCAGGTGAAATCCTTCTTCTACTGTGAGTTCGAGATGAGAGATAGAGCAGGAAACTATCGATCATAGTTCTAACAGTCTGACTCAGAGGAGTGAGAAGGGGGGGAATAGAGTGGTAGGGAGAGAGGACGGATGTGAAGGGGGATGAGGGAGTCAGTTTTGTTATTTTATCCCCACCTACTGGTCAGGGACTGAGGCGATCTGTATGGTGTAAAGAAGGAATTTAGTCTTGTACAGGGGGAGGTAGGATTGGTGTGTGTGTATATATACAGTGCCTTTGGAAAGTATTCAGAACCCTTGACTTTTTCCAAATTTTTATATGTTACAGCCTTCTAAAATGGATACACACAATACCCCATAATGACAAGCGAAAACAGGTTTCTGCACTTTTCATAAAAATAAAAAACAGAAATACCATATTTCCATAAGTATTCAGACCCTTTGCTATTAGACTGGAAATTGAGCTCCAGTGCATCCTGTTTCCATTGATCATCCTTGAGATGTTTCTACAACTTGATTGGAGTCCAAATGTGGTAAATAAAATGTACTGGACATGATTTGGAAGGGCACACACCTGTCTATATAAGGTCCAACAGTTGACAGTGCATGTCAGAGCAAAAACAAAACCATGAGATCGAAGGAATTGTCTGTAGAGCTCCGAGACAGGATTGTGTCGAGGCACAGATCTGGGGAAGGGGACCAAAACATTTCTGCAGCATTGAAGGTTCCAAAGAACACAGTGGCCTTCATAATTCTTAAATGGAAGAAGTTTGGAACCACCAAGACTCTTCCTAGAGCTGGCCGCTTGGCCAAACTGAGCAATCGGGGGAGAAGGGCCTTGGTCAGGGAGGTGACCAAGAACCCGATGGTCACTCTGATAGAGCTCTAGAGTTCCTCTGTGGAGATGGGATAACCTTCCAGAGGGACAACCATCTTCGCAGCACTCCACCAATCATGTCTTTATGGTAGTGGCCAGACGGAAGCCACTCCTCAGTAAAAGGCACATGACAGCCCGCTTGGAATTTGCCAAAAGGCACCTAAAGACTCTCAGACGATGAAAAACAAGATTCTCTGGTCTGATGAAACCAAGATGGAACTCTTTAGCCTGAATGCCAAATGTCACGTCTGGAGGAAACCGGGCACCATCCCTACGGTGAAGCATGGTGGTAATGTGGGGATGTTTTTCAGCGGCAGGGACTGGGAGACTAGTCAGGATCGAGGCAAAGATGAACAGAGCAAAGTACAGAGAGATCCTTAATGAAAACCTCCTCCTCGAGCGCTAAGGACCTCAGACTGGGGCGATGGTTCACCTTCCAACAGGACAACGACCCTAAGCACACAGCCAAGACAATGCAGGAGTAGCTTTGGGACAAGTCTCTGAATGTCCTTGAGTGGCCCAGCCAGAGCCCGGACTTGAACCCGATTGAACATCTCTGGAGAGACCTGAAAATAGCTGTGCAGCAATGCTCCCCATCCAACCTGACAGAGCTTGAGAGGATCTGCAGAGAAGAATAAGAGAAACTCCCCAAATACAGGTGTGCCAAGCTTGTAGCGTCATACCCAAGAAGACTCGAGGCTGTAATCACTGCCAAAGGTGCTTCAACAAAGTACTGAGTAAAAGGTCTGAATACTTATGTAAATGTGATATATCAGTTTTTTATTTGATTTTTTATAAATTAGCAAACATTTCTGAAAACGTATTTTTGACTTGTCATTATGCGGTATTGTGTGTAGATTGATGAGAGTATATATATATATTTTTTTTTAATCCATTCCATATATATTTTTAATCCAAGTTAAGACTTAATGTGTGAATGGGGGTATTTTTGTTGGTACTTTTTATCCCTTTTCGTCCCCAATTTTGTGATCTCCAATTGGAAGTTACAGTCTTGTCCCATCGCTGCAACTCCCTTACAGACTCGGGAGAGGCAAAGGTTGAGAGCCATGCGTCCTCTGAAACAAGACCATGCCAAGCTGTACTGCTTCTTGACACACTACTCACTTAACACCGGAAGCCAGCGGCTCAAATGTGTCGGAGGAAACTCAGTACACCTGGCGACCGTGTCAGCGTGCATGTGCCCAGCCTGCAACAAAAGTCGCTAGAGCGCGATGGGACAAGAACATCCCAGCCTGCCAAACCCTCCCCTAACCCGGACAACGCTGGGCCAATTGCGTGCAGCCTCATGTGTCTCCCGGTCGCGTCCGGCTGCGACACAGCCCGGGATCAAACCCACATCTGTAGTGACGCCTCTAGCACTGCGATGCAATGCTTTAGACCGCTGTGCCACTCTGGAGTCCTTCTCAGTACTTTGTTGAATGCCTTTAGCAGCCTTGAGTCTTATTGGGTATGACAATACAAGCTTGGCACACCTGTATTTGGGGAGTTTCTCTCAGTGCCTTAGACTGCTGCGCCACTCGGGAGGCCAGTTCTCTTGGAATTTAAATGAGAGTTGAAAAGAAATTGACCCAACCCTGTTATGTAGCCAAAAGCATACAGGGGTAGAAAGCATCCAATTACACACTCCTATACCCTGTCTGTCTGTCTAACAGTTCTGCAGTACGTGGAACAGCTTTTTGACCACTCAAACCGGTTCTGTGCGCGGAATGGCGAGTATGTCATCATAGATGCCAGCTGGTCCAGCTTCGTCAACCCCTGGAGCCGCACGGTCTCCTTTGACATCGGCAGGCACAAAGTCTGCATATGAGTCACACACACACACAAATTATTGGTAGTGACACATGAACAATATATCAGGCCAGTGAGACATCACTGGAGTGTCAGTTATGCATCAGTGTCTATGAAATGTAATTAGACATTTTGTCTATGATGTTTTAGGGGTCCGGTAAATGAAGACATGTTTGCAGTTCCTATCGTCACAGATGGGAAGTTAATGGACTCTGACATCCAGGAGATAACTGAGGGGATCCACAGACTGCTGCTGCAGGTCAGCACACAGACACACACACACTTTACAATTCGCATTCTTTCTCACATGGCACTATCCTCTGTGTGTTTCTATAACAACACTTTTTCTCCTACAACCGGTCCACAACATGGGCTCCAGTGGTTACGGTAGCCATGGCAGCAATGGTTTCCACGAGCAGCTGCTGAGTATGGGGTAGCCTAGCGAGACCAACGGGAACGCCCTTGAGAACAGGATTATAGTTGAGGAACCAGGCAAATCCAAGCTGGTGAGTTGATGCCACTCTCTGCATTTCTTCCCTGGTTGTCTTCAGTATTCTAAATCAATGTCTCATGATTTTCTTTGCTTGATCACTTGCTCTGTCACAGACAGTCAGTAGTGTGTGTGTGTGTGTTGGAAAATATTGACGGTTTTGAGCTTGTAAATGCGTGCGTGTGTATATGCACATGTCTGTGAGAGTGTGTGTTTGCTAACAGATGTGTGTCTCCAGCTGGAGCTTAGCAGCTGAAGAGTCCTGTGATGTTTCTGAAGGACTCAGCGGTGCCCCCTCTGCTGGTCAAGGACATTACTGCTACTGCTGCTGCCAGTGTGAAGGAGGTCACCTATAGCGACCAGACTGTCTACTCCTACCAGCAGATCAGCTGTCTGGACAGTGTCTGCAGGTCTCACAGGGTATATACAATATCTCCATCACACTGCTAAACGTCCCATAGAAACAATCACTCTAAGGCTTGATGTGTGAGCATAACTAATAGCAGTGTCTTCTTCACCCTCTTGTCCTTCAGATCTAGGCCTGTCTATGAAGGCCCCTAAGAAGCTTTCCTCTGGCGCCGCCCCGGTGGTGGGGGGGCCCCTGGCTCTGCCCAGCAAGGCTGAGAGCGTGGTGTCAATCACCAGCCATTGTAGCTATAGCAGCACCATTGTCCATGTAGGAGACAAGAAACGCCAGGCAGAATCTAGTGAGCATACACACACACACTGTGTTAGGTTTCATTCTAATTGGCTGTTTCCTGTGATTGACCTCTCCAGAGATTGCTGAGAGTCCCGCCCCTCCACCGCTGCCAGTCAGTGTGGTATCCCCGCCCACCCAGGAGAAGGAGGCCTATAAGAGGCTGAGGCTGACCAAGCAGGTGTTGTCAGCGCACACACAAGGAGGAGCAAGCCTTTCTTGCCCGCTGTAAGGAACTTCGCAACGCCAGAACCTTCCAGAAAGACTGCTCCACGTACCTGCACAGACCGAGAGGTCTGACCAACACCCAGGGTAAGCAAAATGCATAGTTACATACACACAGTATTGTGGAAATTTGGCTTTGGGAACATTTGAGCTAGACGATAAGATCCATCTCATAGATATTCTTCAAGACTGACTGTGTTGTGTGTCTTCTCTCCTCAGAAGCCACAGGTAGCGGGAACGTTGCTAAACAGAGCACCAGAGCTCCCCCGCTGCAGCCAAGAAGGGCAGTCGAAATAAGAAATCCAAGAAGCCCCGCGTGAAATGTCCTGACTCCACTGTAAACCCCGCCATCCCCTGCAGGGCCTGAAACAGATGCCCTGGTCCCCATTTGAAGCCTCCCAGTCCCAGGCCTTCTCTGGACCCTACCCTGCCATGGTGCCAGGCTACCCCTGTCAGGCTACCCTGCTGCCCCTACCGCCCCTGCCCAGATCACTCGCCCTGACCCCACTGTCTCCACTGGCTTTGGGGAGGGCCAGAGCAGCCAGGCTCCACCCACTGCTACGCCATACAATGCCCCTATCGTCACCCCCCTTGTGCCCAACTACCTATTCCCTCAGATGGGACAAATAGGACAGCTTAGTAAAATGGGACAGATAGGACAGATTGGTCAAATAGCCGCAGCACCTTCCTTCTTTCCTGAGCAGCCCGCCTGCCAGCCCCAACCCACCCACCTTTCCCAGGACAGATGGCCTACACAACCCATCAGGCCTTCCCGTGCTAGCCCTCCTTTCCAGTGCAGGCTCAGTTTGTCCCCCAGGATTCCTACCCCACCGAAGCCTTCCCCTTCGGCCAAAGCCCCGGCCATGGAGACCAGAGAGGGGGCAGTGTCCCGCTGCTCCATCCCTTCCTCAACTGGCCAGGAGCCGGCTGAGTCTCCCCCACTGTTTGAGTTTCGCTGCAGCTCTCCCCTGCAGCTCAACCTGCTGCAGCTAGAGGAAAGCATGGCACCCCATAGTGGGGCTCCAGGGAGCAGAATAGCAGCAGAGAAGAGTCTGGCAGCTCAGCCTGAGGAGGACCTACAGCAGGTGAGACACCTGTTGTAGAAGAGGAGAGGATGTGTTATAGATTTAAGCAATAAGGCCAGAGGGTGTGGTATATGGCCAATATACCACGGCTAAGAGCAGCCACGCAGCGTGCCTGGAAACAGCCCTTAGCCATGGTATATTGGCCGTTTACCACAACCCCCCCCCACCTTATTGCTATTATAAACATGTTACTAATGTAATTAGAGGAGTAAAAATAAATGTTTTGTCATACCTGTGGTATACGGTCTGACATACCACGGCTGTCAGCCAATCAGCATTCAGGACTAGAACCACCCAGTTTATAATGTATATTATAGGTGTACCTATTAGATGTGTAGGTGAAAGCTTATTTTTGCGTCCATCTCTGATCTGTAATGGTTGTTGTTGTACCTCAGTTGGAGAGTTCAGGTTATTGTGCCCACAGTGACAGCCACTCCTCTTCCTGTGACCTGCTGGACATCCTGCTGCATGATGAGACAGACTCAACCTCTGTGTCTGGCTCCCGTTCTGGATCTGGGTCCCGCTCTGGTTCCGGGTTCAACGGCAGGGGAACGAACATCCAGCAGTGCCTCTGGCAGCATGAACGGTCAGTACAAACACAGCAGTCATCCATACCTCACCTTGCCCAACCAAACTGCAGCACTGTGTCTCTCTCAAACTCTCAACCTCTCACGTTTAAATATTCCTCTAGTCTTTAGGGAGCAGTGACACTTGCAAATACATTGGCAGTGTGGACTGTCTGGAGAATGACCCGAAAGTCAAGGCTAAGGCCATAAAGAGAGTGGAGGCTGAGTCCGAAGCTGAACAGAGCCAAGTCTAGAGTCAAGGCCAGGGGGAGGGAGAACAATTCATTGAGTACGTCCTCCGGGAACCCCTCTGGCTGCTCATGGCCAACCCTGATGAGATCATCATGATGACCTATCAGATGCCCTCACGGTGAGTCATTGACAGGACCACCAACCAATAGCAGAAGGGGGTCATTGTGCGGATGTTTTTCTTATGAAATGGTTTTTGATTGGTATTTTATTACTGTTCTTATTTGATCTTGCTGGAAGATGTTGTCAAAGGCTGAAATTAAATTAATGTTTACTTGCTCTTTGCTTATAATTACCTCCTTTTTTGTTCGTAGCTTGTGACAAAACAATGTTTCACTATGTTGGTCATCAGACCTCAGTTCTTATCAAGCCATACTAACAGAATAACTCCAAACTATACAGACAATTATTTCTACTGACCTAGACTAGTGCATGTTATCTTTAGAGTTTCCTGAAAATCCATGAGCCGACAATACTCTGTCGATGTGCCCTTGAGCAAGGCACTTAACCCTAATTGCTCCTGTAGGTCGCCCTGGATAAGAGTGTCTGCTAAATGATTAAAAAAATAAAAAAATAATGTAATTGGCTATTAGCTAATTCAAAAACCCATGTTGGTAACACTATGAAGAGTAGCTAAGTAGATGAGAAGCACAGTTGTTAATCATTTCTAACAGAGCTATCTCTCTGTGTGAACAGGGACATCCAGAAGGTGTTGAGGGAGGACCAGCAGAGACTGAGACTGATGCAGAAGAGCCAGCCACATTTCTCCTCTGTCCAGCGGAGGGAGCTAGTGAAGGAACAGCCCTGGGTGAGGATGGGGGTTCTGCCCAAGGCCATCAACGTCAAGGTACGTCAAACATCTGGCTTCACACACACCTCTCACACACAAACAAATTTACCTCCCACTCAAACACACATGCACACATACACACACACACACACAGATGTGCCTATGTCGTCATGTGGGTCAATACTGTACTAACCTACACGTATCCTTGTATTTTATCAGGAATGTTTGTACTGTGAAGACTCGGCCTCAACCCCTATCGAGGAGGACCTTCCTGATATGGAGGAAGAGGAGGGGGACTCACAGGAAAAAATGGTCTGCGTGTCAGAAAAGGCCAGGGCCGATTTGTCTTCCCAGTCCGCCCCTGGCAGTCAGACTTGAACAAAACAGGGAAATTCAGACACATACAGTGCATTCAGGAAGTATTCAGACCCCTTGACTTTTTCCATATTTTGTTACATTATAGCCTTATTCTAAAATAGATTGAATTGTTTTTTTTTTGTGCCTGTCAAAATCAGTCTGCCTGGCAACCGGCCGTGATCAGGAGTCCCAAAGGGCGGCGCACAATTGGCCCAGCGTTGTCCTGGTTAGAGTTTGGCCAGGGTAGGCCGTCATTGTAAATAAGAATTTGTTCTTAACTGACTTGCGTAGTTAAATAAAGGTTAAATAAATAAACAAATTAAAACTATCATACCCCTTTAAAAGGTACTAAAATATTTTGTCTTTCCCATTCATCCTCTGAATGGCACACACACACACTTAAGGCTTAAAAATCATTCTTTAACCTGTCTTCTCCCCTTTATCTACACTGATTGAAGTGGATTTAACAGGTGACATCAATAAGGGATCATAGCTTTCACCTTGATTCACCTGGTCAGTTTATGTCATGGAAGGAGCAGGTGTTCTTAATGTTTTGGACACTCAGTGTATATTTGTCTCACTGCTACTTTGAGAAGCTGATATTTTAGCACAGTTCATTGCTATTTTGTAGGCGCTTTCCCCCCCAGTGTTAATTAATCTGGACAGGTAAGGGTTTGTTTTGTTGTGATGGTTTTCACCCTATATTTTACTTGAATGTGGGCTATAATAACATTTTAAGGCTGGAACCTGATGAAGAAGGCCAAAACTCAGATGGTAAGATTGTGTGACTATTGTTCAAAAGCAGCTGGCAATTTCGAATATCGACAGATTGGCTTCTTTGACTCAAATCAGTGTAGTCAATGGTAGGATTATCTGTTTATGAGTGTTGTGCTTGTGAAAGCATCAAACAGATCAGGGAAAGTGCACAACAAACTGTCAGAGCGGATGAAGGGCTAGGCTGAGGCGTTCTGTTGTTAGATCAATGACTGTTCTTCAGAGTCAGACAGTTGATAGGAGAGACGCATCCAAGGATGGAATGGGAGTCCCAGGGGATCCGTATCAAAGCCATATGCTCTCATTCACGTTTCAAATCCTCATGCCAACTGACACCGGCCACTAACCTTTAACCCCGGAATTCAAATTCACCGTCACGAATCCTCAGCTGATGCGTTTGGATGTTGTGCAATTGTTATTTTGCCCTTGTCATTCACGGATTGCTAAAACGAATTTTGTAATGTCGTCGACATGTCATATGTCATTTTAGATGAATGGTGATGGTGCGCCATTAGGATAATGATGGGAAACAGGCCCGGGGTCCCTGTTTTGATGCAACAGACTGCTTTATGCACATTTGGGACTATGGGTTTACCAAGCAACAACGGGCTTTGGGAAACTAATGGGGAAAATGGCTCATGATACAGATGTCATCATTTCAAAAGTCTATGATTTGGTCTTATAATAAACTATCTATATAATAGTTTTGTTATAGCCTAAGTTATTTGTTTTGTCATTCTTTCGGCCCACATTTCTTTAAAAATGTCCTTTGACAGGTGCAAAGACGAACCAAAGATATAGGCTACTGTGTCTGTGTCAGTATCTTTCAACTCCCCGACTTTGTCGCCATTCAGTCAAATGGTAGCCTGCCGATCCAAAGCTTTGATCAGTGTATCCTCCTCTGCTTCCATGCCCGCTGTTCACACCTCGTCAAATTCGCGGCACAGGTGTGAACAGCTTCAAACCCCCTGCGGCTGCTCAACGCTAATCCGACTTGTCAGCCATTCCTTCATCAAAAGCTGACAACAGTCTGTAAATCTATTAATGTGGATTTGACAAGAAATTAACATCCGTAATGAATGTATTTTTCAGTAAACGTTTTTCTTTTATGTAAGAAATGCCAAAAGTGCCCGTTGTTGCAAAATCACCCAGCCACCCATCACTGTTTTTTCCAGTGCTTTTATCTTCTTTATTGGTGGCACTCATTAGTGCACAGTCGGTTTATTGTACTTGTGATTGAAACATGTCTGTCTAAGCAAATCGATGAGCAAAGGATGTTGAATTTGTGTTCATATTCCACGGTGAGCTATGCATGATAGCCTAGTCTATCTAGCCTATAGGCAGGCCTGTCATTTTCGTATCGGTAGTCTATATGCAGGTAACCCAATTGCGGTTTCATAGTCAAAGGGCAAAGTAGGCTAATGGCTTTTGAAAGGGGCGCGCAATTATTATGGTTTAGCGTTAATATTCAATAGGAGGCATTGGAAATGGAAGCGCGCAGCACTTTCTAGGCTACTTTGGGCACACGTTATTTCAAGTCAAGATTTGGATTTATGGTGATTAGAATTGTACAGCAATGTGCCTTTTAAAATTATGTCAAGGAACTGTAGTGGTGGTGCCGGTTTATACAACCGACCGTGGACAGGATCTAACGTTGCTCTGTAGAATATGGCAACCAATGTACCTGACGTGTTACCAGTGACACTTGGTGTGGCAGGGACATCAGAGGTGCGACTTTAACCAGGTATTGGCGTTGCTTTCCGCTGCACTAGCGGAACGTTTCATGTGCGCACAGGACGCGAAGCGCGCCTTTGTACTCTAGGAGAGGACGCCTGTGGGGGAGAGGACGCCTGTGGGGGAGATATTTTAAAAATTGAACGTGGCTGAACTGGACGCGACACAGACCTTATAATTTATTCGACTGAAATGGGATGATAATGGAATCGCTCGATCATGTTTTATTACATGTTATAAATTACAGGCCTATCACAAATGTATCTTTCAAGATTGACTTTGCATTATTTATGGACTGTTTCCATGTGCTTTAAAAATAATGAATGAATAAAATGCCTCAAACACGGGATTTTGATAATGGGAGTGTGGCACTGGCCTCTTTTCATAGGCTTATCATTTTGTTTCAATTCGTTTTTAGCAATTGGATAATAACCTGACTAGCAAGAGTAAGTGTTGTTAGTTTATGTTTCAGGCTACAGTTCCTCTTAATTGCTTTAATGTTTGTCAATTGGGCGATTCAATTGCCATGTGATACAGTGGGGAGAACAAGTATTTGATACACTGCCGATTTTGAAGGTTTTCCTACTTCCAAAGCATGTAGACGTCTGTAATTTTTATCATAGGTACACTTCAACTGTGAGAGACGGAATCTAAAACAAAAATCCAGGAAATCACATTGTATGATTTTTAAGTAATTAAATTGCATTTTATTGCGTGACATAAGTATTTGATCACCTACCAACCAGTAAGAATTCCGGCTCTCACAGACCTGTTAGTTTTTCTTTTAGAAGCCCTCCTGTTCTCCACTCATTACCTGTATTAACTGCACCTGTTTGAACTTGTTACCTGTATAAAAGACACCTGTACACACACTCAATCAAACAGACTCCAATCTCTCCACAATGGCCAAGACCAGAGAGCTGTGTAAGGACATCAGGGATAAAATTGTAGACTTGCACAAGGCTGGGATGGGCTACAGGACAATAGGCAAGCAGCTTGGTGAGAAGGCAACAACTGTTGGCGCAATTATTAGAAAATGGAAGATGTTCAAGATGACGGTCAATCACCCTCGGTCTGGGGCTCCATGCAAGATCTCACCTCGTGGGGCATCAATGATCATAAGGAAGGTGAGGGATCAGCCCAGAACTACACGGCAGGACCTGGTCAATGACCTGAAGAGAGCTGGGACCACAGTCTCAAAGAAAACCATTAGTAACACACTACGCTGTCATGGATTGAAATCCTGCAGCGCACGCAAGGTCCCCCTGCTCAAGCCAGCGCATGTCCAGGCCCGTCTGAAGTTTGCCAATGACCATCTGGATGATCCAGAGGAGGAATGGGAGAAGGTCATGTGGTCTGATGAGACAAAAATAGAGCTTTTTGGTCTAAACTCCACTCGCCGTGTTTGGAGGAAGAAGAAGGTTGAGTACAACCCCAAGAACACCCTCCCAACCGTGAAGCATGGAGGTGGAAACATAATTCTTTGGGGATGCTTTTCTGCAAAGGGGACAGGACGACTGCACCGTATTGAGGGGAGGATGGATGGGGCCATGTATCGCGAGATCTTGGCCAAAAACCTCCTTCCCTCAGTAAGAGCATTGAAGATGGGTCGTGGCTGGATCTTCCAGCATGACAACGACCCGAAACACACAGCCAGGGCAACTAAGGAGTGGCTCCGTAAGAAGCATCTCAAGGTCCTGGAGTGGCCTAGCCAGTCTCCAGACCTGAACCCAATAGAAAATCTTTGGAGGGAGCTGAACGTCCGTATTGCCCACCGACAGCCCCGAAACCTGAAGGATCTGGAGAAGGTATGTATGGAGGAGTGGGCCAAAATCCCTGCTGCAGTGTGTGCAAACCTGGTCAATAACTACAGGAAACGTATGATCTTTGTAATTGCAAACAAATGTTTCTGTACCAAATATTAAGTTCTGCTTTTCTGATGTATCAAATACTTATGTCATGCAATAAAATGCAAATTAATTACTTAAAAATCATACAATGTGATTTTCTGGATTTTTGTTTTAGATTCCGTCTCTCACAGTTGAAGTGTACCTATGATAAAAATTACAGACCTCTACATGCTTTGTAAGTAGGAAAACCTTCAAAATCGGCAGTGTATCAAATACTTGTTCTCCCCACTGTATTAGGTACTCTGCCAATCGTTTAAAATGTTATGCAAACAGACGTCAAGTCATTCTAGCCTGAAATGCCTTTTAACTGGTTTACTTAGTCGTTCTGTAAGATGGTGTAAACAAAAACAAGCACAATTTATACAAGAAGATAGTCATTTTCATTAAATTATTTTATTAGTCACATTGACATTTTTTAGGACAAAACATTCTACACATTGTTAAAGCGTCAAGTGGTTGGGGGGAAATATAAGCGTTTCTCTTGAAGGTTAAATGGCGAATGAACTATAGGCTACACGCCCAAGGGCCTTTTTTCTTCACTGGAAAAAAAGATTTATAGCCTATTTGAGGCATTGCCGAAGTATTTCGGTCTCTAAAAGAGCTTTTTATTATGCAAATCCTCTATACATAATGAGATATTTACAAAAACAAATATGAGCAGTTCTCAATTGCGCAATAGCAGGAAGTGAATTTCCGGCGACATGCGCTTTCCAGGTAACAGACGATGTCACAGCCTGGGGCCAGGTAGACTCCAAACTATTCTATTAAATCCCAAAGGCAGACAGTTGACCAGTACGGGCCACTACCAGGGCCTCCACATGGATTTGGAGTAGGTGATAGTGGGCATGTTCTGGGCTTCTTGGTTCTCCAGTCCGTCGGTAGCGCGCTGGTTGTGCTCGCTGTCTGTCTCGTACTGGTCAGAGCACAGGTCCTCACTGGAGGCGGCGGGGGAGAGGGCCGAGGAAGAGCCGCTGGCTATACTTCTGCATCCGGGTGAGGCTAGGGCCACGCTCACTGCCTCGCCGGCTGGCCAAGTGCTGCCGTTGTTGCTGGAAGTGTCCGATATTATATCCATAACCATGTCCTGGAAGTGGTCCTCGTTCAAGGGCATACACTCCAGCAGGTGGTTCAGTAGCTCGGCCGCCACCGTCGCGTCTATCCCGGGACAGTTGGACACAAACATATGGACCTCATGCATGCACTGGATGTAGCCTGCTGCAAACCTCTCGCTGGCCTCCCGGTTCATGATGTCAGTCTCTGAGGAAGAAATTAAATTAGGCCTACTTAAATTCAATTGCACTCCCACAGTGGGCGTTATATGTTAAGCCGCACCTGATATGAGTGGAGGAAAGGGTCAATAGTCTGTACCATTGCTCACTGCTTACCTTGGGGACGATCCTTGAGAATGTGCTCCACTTTTTTCACCGTCATCTCCAGGACCTCTGCATTCTCCACCTTTGACTGAAACCGAGGGAAGACGAAGTGAAAAATATTAGATTTAATTCGCTTCTATTGTATGACCGGTATTATTGCAGAAGCTACGCTCAAGCCAATAAGCGCAGCCGCGCCAGGTGAGTCTATAGAGGGGTAGGTGCGCCAAACTCACGTCGGTGTCAGCGAGCAAGGTCCGGAGCTCCTGCAAACTCTCATTGATACGAGCACGCCTCTTCTTCTCCACCAAAGGTTTTCTCGCCTGTAACAATGACACATAGGCCAGTTAGTACGTTGTACCAATGTAATAACTGCATTACTAGGGTAGGCTACTCTATAGAAACGGATCCGCGACACAACAGCGACAGATGCCCCTTACCTTTCTATCCCCTTTATTAATCCCGTAGTAGTCATCCTCATCCATGCCAAATCCGTTCTTGATGTGCAGAGCCGAGGGGGCCATGTTGGTTTTGAGCCCGAGCGGTGCAGTCAGTCTGAGATCCCAGTTTGTATTCCACTGCTATTTTCCCGATCCGTGAAAGAGAGCAGCTGGCAAACGGAACCGGTCAGATAAAATGTATACACGACAGGCGAGACGCCCTGTGATTATTGTACAATCTTCGCGAGACGTACTGCTGGCACTATAGAGCTGTTGTAGGTATTTATAAGGACTCATTTGCATATGAATGTGTGGTTTGTCTGCACTAGCCAGGGGACAACAGAGCACACACCGCGAGAGCCAATCAGAGCCCTCTCCTTTGTCTTCCGCCAGCCCTTTCTGCGCGGTGAGAATCAGTAGTGGTAACAAGTTATCTTTTGGGTTGCGTATCCGGCGACAGTGTTTTTTGATGTTGTTGATCAACCGTAGGCTATTCACTTAGGCTACTGTTTAAGAAATAATGACAATTTTTGAGAAAAAAAAGTAGCCTACAAGTGCATTGCATGGTAATAACAACGTATGTAACTTATAACATGTTTATTAGACAGCTTTTGGCATCTTCCATCTTGTCATCTGTTTGTGTCCTCCATAACTGCACAGTATAGGCTACATTCTGTGAAAGGAAATAGGATGGGGTGTAGGCTGCTATCACAAATTATATACCCATTCAGTGGGTCATCAAAGCGCCAATGTGTCCAATGTATTTCACCAGGTAGGCCAATAGGACTATTTATGGCATAACACAGAGAGATATTATGCAGATGTGTCAAAAAATAATAATAATTACATTTTAGTGGCACATAGCTTTGGACGTGGAGAATTTGTAATATGTTTTTCATTACAAATCCTGACAATCTGCTGATTATCTCAAGACTCGGTCATTTTTTTCTCTTTATTTTCTTGCCCTACCCAGTACCATTTTTCGTATGTCCCTGTGCAAGGCTCAGAAGATTTCCCCAGTGCGGGTTCTCCGATGTAACGCGATGCCTTCAGTTGGCAGCTGCTGGCGGAGGCCCCTTGGCCTAAACTGAATCAGACTGGGAATTAAAGGCCCTTCCCCAAAGAAAGCGACAGGTGTTAGCCTGCCCCTCATTTGTTCTCTCACTTCTTTGGTGACTTCTGGTTTGGGTGCAACGGCACTCTCAGATGCCCCCTTCCCTTAAAACGCACAGAAGAAATAAGTACCCAAAAAAAGACTAAGTAGACCCTAGTTTTAAATGTTAATCTTTAGAGTTCATGCATGTTTGTATTTGCTCATCCCTTACAGTTAACAAAATAACTACAGGCTTATGTTCAAGAACATTTGGGTTATTATGGTTGAGTTTACAGAGTCAGCCCAATTCTGATCTTTTGCATCATTATTGGCAAAAGAGCTGATCTGGTTGGCCAAAAGACGTACGAGTGTAAAAAGATCAGAATTGGGCTGCCTATGTAAAAACAGCCTATGTTATGTCTAGAAATGGACTTATATCCATTAGCCCAATTTCGTTGTGGGTGTGTGCACTATTCTTTTATGCACAATTGTCTATTTGTTTACGTCTGATAGAAGTGTTCAACCTTCTGGGCTCGTTGCATGTATTGTGTATGTATACAGCGCATTGTCATGCAAATTACCAATACACAATAGCGCATTTGTGTCTATCTAAACCAGCAACAAATTGTGTCATGTCACTAAATTCTACAGGTAAACAACATGATACCATTACGAGTGAGTTTTATGCACAAGATTTTCGCTACAGCAATTAGGCATCAGTAAAATATCTACAACCTAAATGAACGCCGTGTCCAAAGGCTTTGAAGTGGAGGGGTTTGGCACCTCGCCACCCCACGCTCCGCTCCAGATCTCCTCTTAATGGTCTGGACTGGGGAGAGAGCAGCTGTCTCGGTCCGCTTTTGTTCGAGAACCCGCAGAGGGACCGGGCGCCCCTCTCCATCTTCTCGCTTCCCTCCCTTCTCTGCCACCACCCGGCGGCTTCATTAGCTCTGTGGCCAATTATTATGGGTTTATAGTCAGGAGGAGAGGGACCATTTACTACAGAAACGTTTTCAATTTTCGAATTCAATAATAATTTTTTAAAATGAGGTTCATTTGTCAGGATTTTTTAAATTCACAATTGAATGAGTGGCGCAGCGGTCTAAGGCACTGTATCTCAGTGCAAGAGGCGTCACTGCAGTACCTGGTTCGAATCCAGGCTGCATCACATCCGGCCGTGATTGGGAGACCCATAGGGCGGTGCACAATTGGCACAGCATCGTCCGGGTTTGGCGGGGTATTCCGTCATTGTAAATAAGAATTTGTTCTTATTAACTGACTTGCCTAGTTAAATAAAGGTTACATTTATAAAAACATGTTTTTAATTGTAAACAAATAATGGTTTGCCTATACTGTACTTGAAAATAATTATAAACGTGTTTCCTTCTACTTCAAGTCCAGTAGGGAGTACACAAATATTGCCAGCGATCAACCAACGTCATATCCCCTGTCATCTAACCACCGCACAATTCTGATATTTTTCACTAATTGGTCTTCTGACCAATCAGATCACTTCTGAAAAAGATCTGACGTGATTGTTCAGAAGAGCAATTATTGGAAAAAAAGTTCAAAATTGGGCTGCAGGTGTAAACACAGGCTAGAAACCACCGACCTAATTTCCTCACCACATACAGGTAACTGCCAAAATAAAGGAAACACCAACATAGTGTCTTATTAGGGCGTTGGGCCAACACGAGCCGCCAGAACAGATTCAATGTGACTTGACATAGATTATACAAGTGTTTGGAACTCTATTGGAGGCATGCAACACCATTATTCAACGATACATTTCGTAATTTTGTGTTTTGTTGATGGTGGTGGAAAACACTGTCTCGGGTGCTGCTCCAGAATCTCCCATAAATTGGGTTGAGCTCTGGTGACTGACACACACACGTTAAACCTGCTATGCTCCTTTGAGACCCCTTCTTCAAAGTCACTGAGATCTCTTCTAGCCATGGTAGCTAAAATAATAGGCAACTGGACATTTTTATACATGACCCTAAGCATGATGGGATGTTAATTGCGTAATTAACTCAGGAACCACACCTGTGTGCAAGCATCTGCTTTCAATATACTTTGTATCCCTCATTTACTCAAGGTTTCCTTTATTTTGTCAGTTCTGTCCTACTGGACTAGGTAATTTCTTTAATATTACTGAAACCATTTGCTTATATTCATTCACATTGCAAGCAAGAGTATAATATGAAATAAAATGAACGTTTTTAACCGTTTTTAATAGTTTATAAATGCACAATAATACTGTAGTGGCTGTAGGCCTCAGCATCATTCATTTCTTTTAACATGGGTTTATCTCATCATGTTGATAGGATCAAAACATATTTCAATATAAGAGAGAGAGAAAGTGTCTGTGTTTTTGTGTGTGTGCGCGAGCATAGGTGTACAAATAAAATTGATAACATCTACAGAAATTCCATACACATTTTTATTAATATTGGTTAATAATATACAAAGAAGGGAGCAGTACAAAAGCTATTTGTGACTAGAGCTAAGAAGCTAAATGTTTTATCTTATTATTTAATAAATAAAGATGTTAATACAATAAATACAAGAAAAAGATTAATAAGAGCCTTCTACAATGCAGGCTACGGAAAGTAGACTTCGGAGAGGAAGTACTGAAAGGTCTGTTTATATACCACACCTAGATCAGAAACGCAACCGCCCCACAATCCAAAACAATGTCTTCTGAGTAGCATATCTATAAGATACATAACAGAGGAGGGTCTAACATAGGGATCCAGCACACACCCAGAGGGCCGGTTTAGTTTACCAGGGCCTCCACATCTCCAGCATGCCCAGGTGGGGGCTCCCGGGCAGGAGCAGGGGCTTGTCCTGGGGCCCCACCACATGGCACAGTGGCCCCTCCATCTGGCCCTGCCTCCCAGACCTGGGGTCCCCTCTGAGAGGTGTAGTGGGGGCTCCTGGCCCCTGGCTGGGTGGGGGGGTGTCGGGCCTGAGGTTGGGGTTGGCCTGAGAGGGGTGCTCTTCGCTTGAGCGGGGCAGGGATTTGAGCAGGTGGTTGAGCAGGCGGGAGCCCAATGTTTTGTCCATCCACTCGCAGCTGAGCAGCATGTTGTGGACCTCGTGCATGCACTGGATGTAGCCTGTGCTGTACTTCTGCTGTGCTTCCAGGCCTAAGGTGGGGTCTGCTGTGGAGGGGAGGAGACACTGGGTCAAACATGGGTCATAGCACAATCTGTTGGTGGCAGGATGTATTGCACCCAGACTGGCCTATTCACCAAAATACATTTGTATAATGCATAATGCATTTCTTAATCCTGAAAGGGGAGCACATTTTTGTTTTTACCTTAACACTACACATCTGATTCCACTAATCAAATGTTTAAATGATGAGTTGATTAGTGGAATCATGTGTGTAGTGCTGGGGAAATACTAAAACCCTTTGGGTCCCCATGACCAGGATTAAGAAACATTGACTAATCAATTGTTTTATGTTGAAACCAAGAGAAAACCACAATTAAATCATACAACTATGAGTACTAATACTCAAAAAGTATTATTCTTATTAGGCAACATAGGACTGTTATTCAATCACTGATGAAAATACTCCCACCAGTCTCCGTAACTACTTTCTAACGTGCCGACTAGGCCCCCAACTGCTTTCATAGAGTATTGCATGCAGGCACAACTTTGAAAACTCACTTGTATGTTTCTTCCGTCAGGTCACTTTATTGGACACTTACCACTGAATCTATGTGTCTGAACATTCTGCAGGTGTTTCACTGTCATCTCTAGAATGTCCGCCTTTTCAAGTTTCGATTGCTGTTGGGGAAAATTTAAAGTTAGTGTCAAGAAATAACTTACATTGCGTCTTTCACACTCCATATAATTGAGCATTTCTAACAATTAAAATACAGTGTGTATATAGGCCTACTCACGTCAAGACTGAACGCCCCGACCACGGTTTCTTTCAGTTGATCCAAGCAGTTATTAATCCTCTCCCGTCTTTTCCTCTCAATGAGCGGCTTGCGCAACTAGAGATGGAAAGCGATGGGTTAATGGCGACCAGATACAGACACAAACTGGACCAGATAATCACTAAGCGTGAGCATCTCCGAAGAAAGACACATGTTGATGTTTAAGTGTATCTATCGACGGGGACAAAGGCAATACCTTTCTCTCCTCCTTGGCACTCGAGTGTCTCCCCACGTTGTGCGCCATGGCGCTGGTTGTCATCTCTCCTTTACGCTCGGTATAGTTGTATATAGAGTATAGCTCTCCTCTCCCGGCTGAGTCAAGGATCTGTCTGTAAGGCCCTCCGCGCGGCGCACCCCTCTTATTTATAGGGAAGAATTAGCATGTGAATGCTCGAGCTCTTTGGCTGAGGTATTTTCCCACACACGGTGTCGCTTCCATCAGTCAGGGATGACAGGTCACTGCTTCTTTTCAATAGCCGAGGTACCAGCCCTGCAAAAAAACACAAGCGACAGATGTCCAGCCTGAAACCATGCACCCTCCATCGACCCCCCCCCCCCCCCCTCCGCTCCCCCCTCTGCTCCCTCCTCTATCTCTCTCTCTCGCTCTCTCTCTCTCTCTCGTGAAGCAAAGCGCACGGGTCCCCTCAGGATTGTCATTCCCAGGGCCGAACAAGAGTGTGTAATTACCGTGGTTACACCAGGGACCCCCTCGGCCATTCATGCCAATGAGCTGGGAAAGCATTAGGCCTACCCGAGAAAAGGCGAAACCTATCCCCTGAAGTTTCACACAGAAAAAATACCCACAACGCCTAGTGGCCCTGTGGTCATTGTTATCGGTCTGTATCGTTGTCGATACTAACAAGTGCTCAGGGAAGTGTTGATGCTGAGAAACTAGTGATTAAATCCTGAGTGAAGAGTAGGACTAAACTAATTGCTCTGAGAATTTAAGCCACAAGCCTACAGTATAACGAAAAGTGTTCATATTTTAAATTGAATGTAGCCTATGTTTCTCCTGAGATATAGCCTAAATTATGTTCGCGCAAGGGATATATACTGTATGTTCATGACTGGAAAACCTATTGGCAATTACACTCAAAGTTAAAGAAGCTTATTTTAAACTATTTTCAACTCTGCACTGGTTTAGCAATTCAGTAGGTCTAGGCTACTCAACGAATTATCAACAGGTGGTCAGGTTCGATTACAAGTGTTTTATGTTCTGAATTTCGTTGAAATAAAAATGAAATCCCTTCACCTAATGGTTTTGGGGGTATGGGTGGGGGTAAATAGGCCTATTTCCACATGAATTCCGATGCTCTTTGGGTTGTCTAATATCGACAAGGACAAATGACTTCAATATCCTTTCGGATATTGATCATGGCTTATTATTAATCAAGACTTCTTTTTTTTTATGTACAACTTTTGTTAGCCTAAGCCAGGTAGAGGAAGCGTTTTTAAACTGTACCCTAAACATATATTGTCAACTTTTTCTAACTCATTGAGTCAGGGAGAGCAGATGTCAGAGTGACCACGCAGACAGATGTCACACCCGCGCGCTGGCCCTTGGCGTAATGGATTCATGGCGGGGGCTCTGTGTTTGACTTGAGCCACGCGACTGTCAGACGAATGCTCGAACGTGGGAAACTCCGCCGAACAATGGGCGGTATTCAGCCGAACCTAATCACCATGAAGAGAGTAATAACCCTGTGGAGGGAGAAGTGGACGGTCCAGCCCGGGAGAAGGCTCTCTCTCAGTGAGCCCCGGAGCAGGAGGTGACTAATGGGAAGTTAAGGCAGGTGCGCCCTGACCCCTGGTTTTCGGGCAGGTGTGTGATCATCACAATAAAGCGTCAGTATGAGCAATAGCCTATGTGTGGTCCTTGACCACTTTTATTGGTTATTCATGCAATACATTTTGATATCACATTGTTATGCATGAGACTAACATATGGGCCTATTTGTGAATGCAACAGGTATTAATATAACGCATGTTGAATTTGCAAACATGAAACAGTGTAGCCTAATGTGGTCAATTCGAATTGAAGGCAGTCAATTCAATACGTAATTAGAATTTATAATACAACAATTTAAAAACTTTGGAAAATTAATAGCTTCTGCTTTTCAGTTTATTGAGAAGCCATTGAAAATAAATAAGAAATGTTCAATAATTGAATTGAAATTTCAGTTTACTTCCAATTGCCTGAATGACTGCCATCAATTCGAATTGACCCAAACCCTGAATAGTAGCCTATTAACAATACAAGAGATGTCCAAACAGGTTAACTCATTTTTGCATAGGCTTTGGATGATATTGTTGTTATTTATTGGAAGGATTACTGTAGGCTAAAAGGAGTGTGATCCTCAGAGCCTTAATAATGAACTAACTTTCAGTAGGTAGCTGGCAATGACAGGCGACAGGCGGACAAGTATGCATCAGCGAAGCTTTGAATGAGTGTACCGATTTGAGTCCATTTTCTAAACCACAAATCCAATCTATATGCCTATATAGTCACAATGGGTGGCCTTCTGAAGAGGCTGTGGCTGATGAATACAGTGAGTGGTGGGGTCTCTTTTGAAACTCCAGAAAACTTGGGCGACTTTTGGGGAGGCCTATAACCATACAAAGCGCAATGGGACATCTGGCCACGCGACCCACAGTCAGCCGCCTGTCGCTTATCACTAGGAAACGTCCTTCAGAGGGACACACATAAAGACCCCACAGTCGCGGAGCATGCGTTCTCTTCCAGAGAGCAGCAACGTCTCACCAAAAGAAAAACTTGCTTCATGCACAGGACTATATAGCCTAACAAGGCAATTAGATTTTAGTGGGTCAACTTTTTATATAGGCCTACCTAATTGATCCAATAGCCTATCCTAACCTACATTAGTCTATTCAATGTTGGAGTGTCAATTTCGAGTTGTGACATGCGGAGGCTCTATAATGGGAACTTCTAGAAAGTTCCATCTTGTTATGGTTCGTGGCACAGAACGGCCAAAAATCAATGAATCCGGCAAAATCGTTGAGGCAGCAAGGGGGAGAAACTATCAGAGAGACCGAATTAAAAGGCCAACTTGTGAAGAGGTGCTTGCGCCCTTTCACGCCCTCTCTCCTTACCATCTGGTCACGCGTCCCCATGATCAGAATTAGCGTGGGAATGACAATGCCACAATAGCTCCCAGGCTCACACCCTAAGCGGCCCAGTGGCCCACTCGTCTTGGCTGCTAAATTATGAGGAGCACAATCATTCCTGTTGGGCCAGTGTGCCCGTGGTCTACATCCGCTTTTTTAGGTGACTTATTCCGGATCTAGACGCATATACTGTATCTGAGGCGCTTCACACTTGCAACATCAGATTTTGTGAAATGCGCATTGGGAATGCATATACTGTTGCAACACAGTCTCACATTCAATTCGCGCATATATGTACAAAATGTATTTCAGCAGATTTCGTGCGTTTTTGTGCATTTTTGGGGTGGTTCAATTCGTTTGAAAATACATGAATTTCTGTGCTACTTAATTCGTGCGAAAAGACACGAATTTAACCAGTAGGCGACACACAAGCCGTTGCAACAACCATGTAGACGCGATCATTTGTATTTCATTTTTGTTCTTCTTAATGGCTAATTCAACGTCATGAATATACAGAAATGTTGTCTTTGTTTAACCATGTTTTAAAATGTGTCGTTGTATGCCTATATGTACTGTTTTAGACTTGCTGAACAGAATTTTTGAGAAAAGACGCACATTTACGTGCGACTCAATTCGTGGGAAATATTGTTTTATTAATGCCAATGCTGTTTTCTGTGCTTAATTTCGCTTAATACTTTGGATACTGGTGCACTTGTAATCAGAACGCCTTTTTGTCATGTAGGCAACCATACATGATTTTCTTCTAAACCCATTTCATATTTCGTGGAGCCTAAATTACACAATTTTCTTCATAATGCATGTATTACATGTTAATGTAAAATAATGAATTATCTTGGCTTACACTTATGGCCTTAAGGGAACATTTTAGCACTCGCCATATGGTTAGTGAGAAACGCCACATTGCAAATATACGGTCCCTTACTAGACGTCCTGCAACGTTTCTAAAATTCGCGGACGGCGTCGGGCCGTGCGCGGGAGAGAGATCTTTCAGGAAGTCATCAAACGAAATCTCTCGGACTTTCGGTTTCCGTTTTATAAAAATAACAAATTTTGGTCATTTTTCCGCAGTCTCGGAAATTCCCACCAGAGGGAAAATAAATAATATTGCAAATGCACAAGCACATTGCAAATGCATGTGGCCTTTTCTCCTAAACGGAAAATATTTCGAAGACGTAATGGACAGTTGGCCCCGAACAAGATGACGTCGAGGCCTCAACGCTTTTTGAGTTATGGCAATTTTTCTGGGATTAAAGGTCAAAAACGCAAAGTAGGGTGCTAATTTGACCGCTTCACGTCAAAGTACATAAGCATACGGTGTCAGGAAAAAAAGAACCAGCCATTTATCTATTGTAATTTAAGAGAAATCGTACATTGACAAATTGGTAATGTTCACAAAAAGGAGTTAAAAAAAAAAAAGTTACAGATCCAGTTGCAGTGTGTTCAGACGAACATTTTTTAAGTGGGTCTCGAAGCTCTGCCAGAATTCTGTGATTTTATGTGATTTTATGAAATAACACACACTCATTTAACCCTCTGTAAATAAGTCAGTTCTTAACATAAAGACTTAAAACTCAATATTATATAAGAGCCTACCCCAAGGAGGATATGTGTTCACTTTCAGCTTCCTATGTCAACCGGAAGTACCTTCAAATGGTGCCATAGGGTCAGTTTCGAAGGGTTAAAAAGGTCAGATCTGCCTCCCGGGTGGCGCAGTGGTCTAGGGCACTGCATCGCAGTGCTAGCTGCGCCACCAGAGTCTCTGGGTTCGCGCCCAGGCTCTGCCGCAGCCGGCCGCGACCGGGAGGTCCGTGGGGCGACGCACAATTGGCCTAGCGTCGTCCGGGTTAGGGAGGGTTTGGCCGGTAGGGATATCCTTGTCTCATCGCGCTCCAGCGACTCCTGTGGCGGGCCGGGGGCAGTGCGCGCTAGCCAAGGGGGCCAGGTGCACGGTGTTTCCTCTGACACATTGGTGCGGCTGGCTTCCGGGTTGGAGGCGCGCTGTGTTAAGAAGCAGTGCGGCTTGGTTGGGTTGTGCTTCGGAGGACGCGTGGCTTTCGACCTTCGTCTCTCCTGAGCCCATACGGGAGTTGTAGCGATGAGACAAGATAGTAATTACTAGCGATTGGATACCACGAAGAAAAGGGGATAAAAGGATGGAGTGAAAAAGTACGGTGCTTAAAGACACACAAAGCCTGCAATGGCATTGCCGTTATCTCCAGGCCGTGCCGAGTTCAACGAGATGCCCCGCTTGACCGTAGCTCGCTTGGTCTGAGTGCAGCGACAGGGACAAGAAGAAGGACCCAAATTACCCTTTGACCTCAATTTCATATTTTTTTGCTTTTGGGAGACAGAGAGAGAACCGTTAAGGTTAGAAGCACAATTTGACCTCAGGAACGTTCCTAAGGTCCTCCCGATCTGTGCAAGCCTAACATTGACCGTGTGGCATTAACCCTTAACAGTTAAAAGAAGGTGTTTACATCAAACAGTTTACAATGACATGTCTCCCCATAGGAATACATTGCCTGCTCCCCTAAATTCAACCTGAAGCCTGTGGGTTAATAATGCCTTATGAACCTGTCTTCGATGACAATGCATCAGGCCACTATGAGGTCTACCTGTGTCGATTCTAAGCTTCCTGGAGCAACCGGAAGTGGTTAAATCACCCTAAAAGTGTTTGCCATACCCAACCTGCAGTTTGAGAGAAATAGTGCATTCAACCCTATGTAAATCAGTGAGTTCTTTACGTATAGACTTAAAACTCAGGATTCTGTAAAAGCCCACTCCAACGAGGATATGTGTTTACTTTCAGCTTCCTGTGCCAATCGGAAGTGCCATAATTGGTGTCAAAAGGGCTGTTTCGAAGGGTTAAAAAAGTCAAATCTTTACAAAACTTAATATACAGTGGGGAGAACAAGTATTTGATACACTGCCGATTTTGCAGGTTTTCCTACTTACAAAGCATGTAGAGGTCTGTAATTTTTATCATAGGTACACTTCAACTGTGAGAGGCGGAATCTAAAACAAATATCCAGAAAATCACATTGTATGATTTTTAAGTAATTAATTTGCATTTTATTGCATGACATAAGTATTTGATCACCTACCAACCAGTAAGAATTCCGGCTCTCACAGACCTGTTAGTTTTACTTTAAGAAGCCCTCCTGTTCTCCACTCATTACCTGTATTAACTGCACCTGTTTGAACTCGTTACCTGTATAAAAGACACCTGTCCACACACTCAATCAAACAGACTCCAACCTCTCCACAATGGCCAAGACCAGAAAGCTGTGTAAGGACATCAGGGATAAAATTGTAGACCTGCACAAGGCTGGGATGGGCTACAGGACAATAGGCAAGCAGCTTGGTGAGAAGGCAACAACTGTTGGCGCAATTATTAGAAAATGGAAGAAGTTCAAGATGACGGTCAATCACCCTCGGTCTGGGGCTCCATGCAAGATCTCACCTCGTGGGGCATCAATGATCATGAGGAAGGTGAGGGATCAGCCCAGAACTACACGGCAGGACCTGGTCAATGACCTGAAGAGAGCTGGGACCACAGTCTCAAAGAAAACCATTAGTAACACATTACGCCGTCATGGATTAAAATACTGCAGCGCACGCAAGGTCCCCCTGCTCAAGCCAGCGCATGTCCAGGCCCGTCTGAAGTTTGCCAATGACCATCTGTATGATCCAGAGGAGGAATGGGTGAAGGTCATGTGGTCTGATGAGACAAAAATAGAGCTTTTTGGTCTAAACTCCACTCGCCGTGTTTGGAGGAAGAAGAAGCATGAGTACAGCCCCAAGAACACCATCCCAATCGTGAAGCATGGAGGTGGAAACATCATTCTTTGGGGATGCTTTTCTGCAAAGGGGACAGGACGACTGCACCGTATTGAGGGGAGGATGGATGGGGCCATGTATCGCGAGATCTTGGCCAACAACCTCCTTCCCTCAGTAAGAGCATTGAAGATGGGTCGTGGCTGGGTCTTCCAGCATGACAACGACCCGCAACACACAGCCAGGGCAACTAAGGAGTGGCTCCGTAAGAAGCATCTCAAGGTCCCGGAGTGGCCTAGCCAGTCTCCAGACCTGAACCCAATAGAAAATCTTTGGAGGGAGCTGAAAGTCCGTATTGCCCAGCGACAGCCCCGAAACCTGAAGGATCTGGAGAAGGTCTGTATGGAGGAGTGGGCCAAAATCCCTGCTGCAGTGTGTGCAAACCTGGTCAAGAACTACAGGAAACGTATGATCTCTGTAATTGCAAACAAAGGTTTCTGTACTAAATATTAAGTTCTGCTTTTCTGATGTATCAAATACTTATGTCATGCAATAAAATGCTAATTAATTACTTAAAAATCATACAATGTGATTTTCTGGATTTTTGTTTTAGATTCCGTCTCTCACAGTTGAAGTGTACCTATGATAAAAATGACAGACCTCTACATGCTTTGTAAGTAGGAAAACCTGCAAAATCGGCAGTGTATCAAATACTTGTTCTCCCCACTGTATGTGAATAGGCAACCCTCATGAACTGTAAATCAGTCATTCATCCCATCAGATTTCAAGGAAAGATTTACACACCCACACAGAAAGGATGAGGGGCTTAGACACTGAGGGGCTTAAAGGCAGACAGTGCCTGCAATAGTTACTTTTGTTCGAACTTTTAAAGAACCGTCAGACCTAGAGTTCTGAAACTTTACAAACCTGTTCTAGAGCTCAGGTCGATTAAGCACGGTGAGTTATGTGGCTCTAGAAGGTTCTCGGACCGATAAAAAGCCTCGTGCATTTGCATTGACTTCAATTCATTTTGAGCATTACGAAAATGGTGACATTTAGAAAAGTCCCAGAGTTGCAAGACTAGGTGCATTGAAACCGGCTCGGCCCATAGAGACGGACCCCGACATTTCTGTCCGATAGCTCATTCAAGGACCCCGTAGCAAGGCATGGAAAAAAGTGGAATTTCAGCACCAATTAAGGTTTTGCTCGGGCACCGAATGACCTATCGAGCCGAAACTTGGGATTCGAGGTCGCCTCACATAGGGCTAAACATAATGTGAGAACTGGACCCGCAGCTAGAACATAACTACGTATTATTTGTTTTATTATGGTTTAAATGGAAGGCGCTGTGAATTTTGGGCCTGCTCTGAAATATGTGATAGTCGGCTTCTAAACGAGTTGGAAAAAGTGAGTTTGGAGTCAGATGGTATCAGTTTGGTGTCTGAAAATATCTAATTGGCTGATGGACACTGACTTGCTAGTTGACTTTTGTGCATTTGCAATATGTTTCAACAGTGAAAAACCACCAAAATAGCATTCTGAAATCACCACTAAAAATGACATCACCATAGTCTCCAGGCCGTGCCGAGTTCAACGAGATGCCCCGCTTGACCGTAGCTTGCTCGGTCTGAGCGCAGCGACAGTGACAAGAAGATGACCCTTGACCTACATTTCAAGTCTTTTGCTTTTGGGAGACAGAGAGAGAACTGTTAAGGTTTAGAAGCACAATTTGACCTCAGGAACGTTCCTAAGGTCTCTGTGCAAGCCTAACCTTGACCGTGTGGCATTAACCCTTAACAGTTAAAAGAAGGTGTTTACATCAAACAGTTTACAATGACATCTCACCCCATAGGAACACATTGCCTGCACCCCTAAATTCAACCTGAAGCCTATGTGGGTTATGAATGTCTTATGAACCTGTCTTCAATGACAATCCATCAAGCCACTATGAGGTCTACCTGTGTTGATTCTAAGCTTCCTGGAGCAAACGGAAGTGATAAAATCACCCTAAAAGGGTTTTGCCATACCCAACCAGCAGTTTGTGATATATAGTGCATTCAACCCTGTGTAAATCAGTCAGTTCTTAACGTATAGACTTAAAACTCAGGATTCTGTAAAAGCATACCCCGATCAGGATATGTATTTACTTATAGCTTCCTGTGCCAACCGGAAGTGCCTTAAAATGGGGTCATAGGTGCTGTTTCGAAGGTTTAAAAAAGTCAGATCTTTCCAAAACTTTAAATGTGTGAATCGGTCAACCCTCATGAACTGTAAATCAGTAATTTCTCTAAACAGATGTCAAAGAAAAGCTCTCCCCCCCCCCCCCCCCCAAATCCCTCCATGAATTTCATTCATCCAGCCAGCCATCCATTCATTAATTCATTCATTAAGATAGCGGTAGCATGTACTTTTTTAAACAAGTATAATACAGTCAATTCTACGGTATTGTACTGTGTGTCATTACACAGTACTTGCTTTGATACTGCATTTAGATTTCAGCAGGTGTACTGCAATATGAAATACAGTAACTTAAGCTACTTTCCACTTTGCTGCCTGTAGTTACTGTCAAATTCACTGCGACTCCTTTACAGTGTTGCTGCTTGTAGTTACTGTCAAATTCACTGCGACCCCTTTACAGTGTTGTTGCTTGTAGTTACTGTCAAATTCACTGCGACCCCTTTACAGTGTTGTTGCTTGTAGTTACTGTCAAATTCACCACAACCCCTTTACAGTGTTGTTGCTTGTAGTTACTGTTAAATTCACTGCGACCCCTTTACAGTGTTGCTGTTTGTAGTTACTGCCAAATTCACCACAACCCCTTTACAGTGTTGTTGCTTGTAGTTACTGTCAAATTCACTGCGACCCCTTTACAGTGTTGTTGCTTGTAGTTACTGTCAAATTCACTGCGACCCCTTTACAGTGTTGTTGCTTGTAGTTACTGTCAAATTCACCACAACCCCTTTACAGTGTTGCTGCCTGTAGTTCTTCAACTTTTTAAGAAGGGTGATGGAATGATGGCAGGGGTTTTGGGATCTTGTTTTCCCCAACATGATCCAGGCACATTTTATTTAACCAATGTGCAATAATTGGCGATTACACTTGTTTTCCATAGGCCTAACAATGAACATAATGTTGTGTGAGCAGTATCGCATTTGCACTGAAACCTTCAAGTAAATTAGCCTAATTGTTGCAATATTCCCAGCACAATCGGGAAGATTTGGTGCAGTCAGTGTGTAGGCCTAAACCTGCTTCAGTAGCCTAAAGTATATGTTGAAACTTTAGACTCTTTTGCAAAATATTAGTTTTACAGACAGCCCTTGTTTTAACGGAATAATAATGGGCTAAACCAGTTATAATTTAGTCTAATAATTGGTCTTAATTGATAGGCTAGCCTAACCTTGGCATATATGCCTAAGGTTGTAACAAATGTAGGCTAGCTACTTTACAGACATTTTCTTGTTGGTCCCATATGTTTTAAGGGCCTAGTCATTTTCAATCGGTGCTTGAAATCTCTTGACACTTTAGCGCACAACCCAAGGCTCGCCCTGACTGCATAACATCAGTTATTCATTGTGCTATTTTCTGCATTGAACCCCCAAAGATATTTAATTCCTGTACCTATTGTATGTGGTATATTTTTTATTGATTCCATAAATACACGCTTCTAAATAGCCTACACATTAATTAATGTTGTAATATCTAGGGCAGACCCAGTAAACTTGAATTTAGGCTTACGTCATTTGTCCATTAGCCTTTCAGAGTCACCTGTGATACATTGTTGCATGTTGCTACAATGTTTTCACTCTGTGTTGAGGAGTCTATATTGGTCCAAACTCAACCATGTGATGACACTGCACCTGTGCATAATATAACAAATATTTAAGAGTGTCATAATAACAAGTAGAACATTACAAGTTCCAGAACACTAAATTCTAGGTTAATTTCTTGATTTGTGATGGCAGGAGAGAGGGTACATTTTAAAGCGAGGCACGTGAATGTATTATTTGTTGCAAATTTGAACAAAGGGTTTGTAGAGAAATATCGAGTTTAATATCTCATAATATTTAAGTAGGCTGTTTATTTTTTTCATTACCAAATGTCTTCTATCTGTTGTGAATGTAATTTGGGGCCTAATGAATTTAATAGGCCTTCTTTCTCCCTCCAGTGACGCAGACAGACGCTAGTGAGGAAGGGCACTGCAGGCCCTGTCATCCCTATATTGTAATTAAGAGCAATATATCGTCGCATACAGGCCTAAAATTACAGGTTAACTACATGATCGACTTCAGAATCCTCATGCTTGCATTTAAAGACTTTGATGGATTAAACCCCATATACATCAGTGACCTTGTAACGGCTTTCTTCCTGGGATGAAGGAGAGGACCAAAACGCAGCGCGGCTAGTGTTAAACATAATTTAATAAAGAATGTGAGAACACTACAAACAACAAAACAATAAATGTGAAAACCGAAAACAGTCCTATCTGGTGCAGAACACAAAGACAGAAGACAACCACCCACAATCCCCACCACAAAACAAGCCACCTATATATGATTCTCAATCAGGGACAACGATTGACAGCTGCCTCTGATTGAGAACCATATTAGGCTGAACACAGAAACAGACAAACTAGACACACAACATAGAATGCCCACCCAGCTCACGTCCTGACCAACACTAAAACAAGCACAACACATAAGAACTCTGGTCAGGATGTTACAGACCTCATCTCAATCAGCGGGCCACCTCGCACTCTCTGCTCTAGGCACTCCCTACTGCTTCAAGTCCGCAAGACATGTCTACGAACTAAGTGGGACCGAGCCTTCTGCTTGCTGCCTTGCCCCTCGCCTATGGAATGCTCTCCCTGCCCATCTGAGAGCCGCTCCATCACTCTGAACTTTTAAAACTGACTGCAAAACTCACTTCTACAGACAGTATTTTCATAGTCCTAGTCCCATTCTAAAATGTATTTAGCACCAAGCTCACTATTGGTATTTTACCTCCCTTGATTCTAAATGCACATTCTAAATGTACTTTATGTTGTTTTTATACAGTACCAGTCAAAAGTTTGGACACACCTACTCATTCCAGAGTTTTTCTTTATTTTTACTATTTTCTACATTGTATAATAATAGTGAAGACATCAAAACTATGAAATAACACATATGGAATCATGTAGTAACCATAAAAGCAATTCTTCAAAGTAGCAACCCTTTGCCTTGACAGCTGACTACAACTAAACCCCAAAAGAGATTGTATTTGAAAATAACAGTAATTTCATACATTTATTACATTGAGACACGATCACATATGTCTCTTATTTTATTAGTGGGAATACTTGGGAACAAATTCCCTGAATTAAACTCATTTTTAGCTGAATTCCTGATGATTTTAGTCTTCTTTTTTTTACCAAAAAACTAAACAGCCTGTTGCCGACCCCTGTCGTAGAAGGAGACAAAGGTAAACACAGGTTGTGTTTGTGTGTGTGTGAATGTGTAAATGATGCAGACAGTCCCCCTGTGTGAGGAGAATGAGAAAGAGAAGGCCCTGTTGGTTAAAGCCAGAGAGAGGACCATGAGATACTTAAAGGAGGAGGCTTACTACCATGAGGAGGCTTACTACCATGAGAAGGTCATCAAAAGCCTAGTCCAGACCCTGGACAGCGCTCTGGTGCTGAACAAGAGTGAAGAGGAAGGTAAGCTGGAGGAGAGGATCGATTTTGAAAGGATGGTTAGGAGGTTTGGGAAGAGTGAGAGATTGATGAGGCTATGGCTAGAAGTTGCAGGAAGCATAGACAGAAAAAGATCAAGACACCCGAAAGTAAAGAAGCTAATGAATGGGAGCCAGCCAACTAGTGAAGGTGGCAGAGGAGAAAGAGAGTAAAATAGGTCAAAGTGCAAAGTCAGTGAAAATTGACAAGGAAAACCGTTGCAGAGTTCATGGAAAAAGTCCAATAATGTGTTTGAGGGTTTTGAGAACGTCCAAGACATTGACATGTGTCACATGGTCAGAAAGCAGATCAAGCAAGACCAGATGATGTTGGATGCTTGGAAGCTCCAGCAGGAGTTAGTCGTGGGCTCTTTCAGAAATGACTGGAGAGAGCTGGAGGAGGGCATCGAACCCATGCTGGACAGAGTACAGGAAATAGCCGCTGGGGAAGTTGAGGTAAGAACACCACAGCATGCTGTAAGTCAGCTGGTAAAATGGTGGAAACAGGGAGTGAAGAAATAGCATTCAGGTTTCTTTACAACTCACATTGTGCACTATAATAGCCATCAGTATTGCCCTGGTATTTTGGATTGGGTTTTTATATAAATGATTTGTGCATGTTATGTTTAGCCCAGCCGGGTCACCCATTGTACAAGTCAGTATTTGACGTCATCCATGTCTAAGGACATCAGGAGATGGTGAAAACCAGCCACTAGGGGGCAACAGTGAGCACTGTTACCGTCAAGTAGGTTTCGATTTTGCTACAGCGTTGTGGACGGCATGGCAGATAGGTGTAAGCATCTGATTCCAAAGGTTGCAAGTTCAAAACCCAGAGATAGAAAGTTGATTTTGATATTTTTGTTTTAAGGCTATCCCAAACCTTAACCCTTACCTCAACCATTCTGAGTTAATATCTAACCTTCAAAATTCAGACTTAATGCCTAAACTTAACCTTAAACACTTAGAAATTTGACGTTTGGAACAAGTTAGAAATTTGAAGTTTGAGAAATGGATGAACGTCTAATTCTGATGTGAGACTGTGAGAGCTGGTAGGTTTAGCCATAGCCCTGCACCTCTGTCTCCTCTCTCATGCAGAATGACTTCGCTACTCTTGAGTCAGTGGTAGATTGTTTACTGGATTCATACAGTATTTATACAGAACAGACATACTATATATGAATTACTGATTCATTACTGCAGCTACAATATTCTCCCAGTATGTGAGACTTGTAAGGTTATGATACACATATTCCTACTGGGCAAATACGGGTTGAATCAACATTGTTTCCATGTAATTTCAATGAAATGACGTTAAACCAACGTGGAATAGATGTTGAATTGATGTCTGTGCCCAGTGGTCTGTATCTTGTCACTGTGATCTTGTGATTAATCATGTTAACTAATCTTGTACCGCTAATCTTCCCATCAAGAGTCAGAACTACAGGTCACCTGCTCCAGTGACTATGACCTCCTTGACCTCTGTCTCTATGACCACTGACCACTTCTCCACTGAACGCTACCCTCCAGACCACAGCCACTCCCCCCCTCTTCCTCCCTATTTCGCATCCCTCCCTCTAACCTCCAAACTACCGCCGCTCCACCCCTCCCTCTTCCCCGCCGCCTGCCCCCACTGAAGGTTCCACTGCCGACCCTGGCATGGCCATAGACCACCCATCTCCACCCAGACTGAGGGAGGACAGACAGGCAACTCTGACAGGGCTGGAACCCCTGTACTGGTAAGAAGACTGATGAGAACCAGGCTCCCTCTCTGTCAGTCAGATCCACACACATGGTGTCACATAGAGGAAAGCTAGTGTAGATCTGTCAGATTATAGCTGCGCTGGATAGATGTTGAAATGTATTATGTTTCTCACTCTGGACACTAATGGAGATCATACAGGAGAAACCAATGAGATGGATTATGATGAGGTAGAGGAGATTGTCATACTGCCTGATGAGATTGATTTTGAGGAGGTAGAGGAGATTGTCATACTGCCTGATGAGATTGATTTTGAGGAGGTGGAGGAGATTATCATCCTGCCTGATGAGATTGATTATGAGGTAGAGGAGATTATCATACTGCCTGATGAGATTGATTATGATGAGGTAGAGGAGATTGTCATCCTGCCTGATGAGATTGATTATGAGGTAGAGGAGATTATCATTCTGCCTGATGAGATTGATTATGATGAGGTAGAGGAGATTCGCATACTGCCTGATGAGATTGATTATGAGGTAGAGGAGATTATCATTCTGCATGATGAGATTGATTATGATGAGGTAGAGGCGATTATCATCCTGCCTGATGAGATTGATTATGAGGTAGAGGAGATTATCATTCTGCCTGATGAGATTGATTATGAGGTAGAGGAGATTATCATCCTGCCTGATGAGATTGATTATGATGAGGTAGAGGAGATTCACATACTGCCTGATGAGGAAAGCTTCCAAGTAAAGCAAGAGAAGGAAGAAGTGAAGGAGAAGAATGAACAGGAGAATGAGACAGAGGAGGGCAAGAAATGTCACAAGACCATCAAGAAGAGGTGAGTTTAAAGTAGACAGGAGAAAATGAATAGTGGAGGGAGGGAAAAGCTAACAGACAGATGGACACATAAAATGAGATAGTAAAGGACTGTGACTCACAGTTTTGAAGTGTTGCAGTAGTGTCCATATTGTTCCATTCATGTCAGTGGTTACTGTCTCCCTCACAGGTTTATCAGATGGCTGAGGAAGATGTTCTGCTGTGGAGGCTGCCTTCAGAAATGCTGAACTGAAATCTTCATCACACCCCAGCCAGAGATCCCAAAACACACATACACTGATGTGCGCCACAGACATACACGTCAGGGATTTACATTTTCTTTCATCCTATTTTTCAATAAACAAAAAATCCCATCCTGATGTTTGTTTTGCTCAGATTAGCCGGTCTTGGTTTTGGGAAGGCTCCAAAGCTAATAGAATACAGTGGTCTTATTTCATTAATTACAACTTTATAAGGTGTAGCCTCTTTACTCTGGGAGAACTGTACACATTGGTCTCCCGGAGTGCCTTAATAAGGTTGTGCCTCACAGGGAAGTCAAGAATAAAGAGAAAAAGCATGCACGCAGAATTGCTCACCAAACATACTTTTTGTCTAGGGTGTGTGGATTCACCTTAGCCCTCTTTAGGTGTGTGTGGATTCCAATGATGTATGTACTGTATACACCACAGGAGGTTGGTTGCACCTTAATTGTAGACAGGCTTGTGGTAATGGCTGGAGTAGAATGGTATCAAATATGTGGTTTCCATGTGCTTGATGCCATTCCATTAGCGCCGTTCAAGACATTATTATGAGCCGTCCTCCCTCCTGTGATATACACATATTTATATACATCATTGGTGGAATCATTCATGCACTCTTTTCCTGGTGTACGAGTGCCTCCCTGTGGACACTCGCGAGCCCCATGTGCCGATGCTATAGCGTTATACGACCAGCGAGGGGCGGTAGACCTCGATGCCCAACCACATTGCTAACCAGTCCACTCGTACACATAAAAGGACTAGGAAACCTAGCTAGCTAGCTATAAAACATTTAAAACAGGGGGAGGCGACAAATAAGGAAAACAAAGGAGTTTATAATCCAACGGGACATAGCTACATTTCCGTTAGCTGTTCAAGCACATCGGTGGAGAGTGAAACGATCGAGTTTGTAAGGTTTGATATTATGTGTCGTTTAAATGACAATTAGCTGGTTTGCCTACATTGGACAATGTTCGCTAACGCCAGACAGTTAAAATAGCTGTCTAGCTAACGAAGTTAGCGAGCTAGCAGAGGTCTGTCAAAAGCTTTCAAGCATACAACGTTATTTGTTAGCTAACGTTAGCCTGGCTACAGTAACTTATCAGTATGAAGTTAGCTAGCTAGATATTATCTAGCTAGCTGCTACACACGATAAGTTAGCAAGACCTTGAACACAAAAAACTAACAGGATCGCCAAAAGTAGTTAGTACAGTAGCTAGCTGGCACGGTTGTCTATTTAACGTTAGTTGGCTAACTAGGTTTCTAACTAGTTAACTAGCCAGAAAGCGTTGCCGTTGTCTTAGCTAAGTTAGCAAGCTAGTCATATTTAAAGGCCTGTTGTGTATTTAGGCCTCCCGTATAGACCACAATATGAGCTAACGTTGGTTGGCAGGCAGGCTGGAGGGGTTGCACGATAATTGATGGACACGGATTGAAATCATCTGATAATGAAACTAAAATAGTACGTTAACCAAATAATTGACTGGCTAGCAAGGTAACTACCGAGTTATCAAACATTTTAGAACTAGTAGTTTGTTAGCTAGCCATCACGAAATATTGTGCGCAGACCCTGGCTGACATCTTCACCAGACACTTTTGTATTGTGCGGTTTACTGTGCGCTTGCTGATGATAGCTAAACTAATATGGCAATGAGCGGTTGATGCAATGTTTTATTGTGGTAGTGAATAGTTAGTTACCTATGCAGTTGCTAACTAACTAGTTAGCTACACGATATTTTCCAATTTAGCTCTCCAATGCTAGCCCGTACTAGTTAAATTAGGTACCAATACCAGTCTAGCAGGCTACCGGTCTCACACGAGTTGCATGTACTAGTACCAAAATCATAATGGAAAAGCACCATGCAACCTGCAGAGGTACAATTGTGAATGAGTTATTCCCTATCTAGTTAGTTAATACTTAACAGCCTTATGTGTTATCTGCTGGTGTACGTCATGCTAAAGGCGGTCACATTGGAGTAGAGCAGAGTTGCCCAAACTTGATTTTGGGGCCTCCCCTGGGTGCACGTTTTGTTTTTTGTCCTAGCACTACACAGTTGATTCAAATAGCTAACTCGCCAAGCTTTGACTATTTGAATCAGCTGTGTAGTGTTAGGGGGGGGTGGAACAAAACATGTACCCATTGGGGTGGGTTGTGGAAACCCTGGAGTAGAGAAGTGGTGCCTAAATTAACAAACTTTAGCCTGTGAGTGAAAGGTGGATTTACCACCTGGTGAAGTTGAAAAGTGTGCTGAGATTAATATCGAATTAGCCAGAGTTCAAATTGGGGGCGGGGGTAGATGTCAGTGTTTTCAATTTCAATCTGTTAACATGTGACACATCACATATGTGACCAGGCTAGGTCTTGCTTTAGTGCTGGTTGGTTATATCCTTGGCTCCAGTGCTGGGTTCTAATTCTAAATGTAGATGCCATGCCAAGACATAGGTCAGAGTCTGAGCCAGACTGTGCCAGACTTTGGGTTCACAGGTCAGGTGATGATCCCACCTGGAAACAGGTTGCCAAAGTAGATGACCGACAGACCGAGCTGGTACATCACCCTGGGTCTCATTTAGTATCCACTGCATTTTGGCATTGGTGTAAAGTACTTGAGTAAAAATACTTGAAAGTAGTACTTAAGTAGTTTTTGGGGGTATCTGTACTTTACTATTTATATGTTTGCTAACTTTTACTTCACTACAATTCTGAAGAATATATCTGCTTTTTACTCTGTACATTTTCCCTGACACCCAAAAGTACTTGTTACATTTTGAATGCTTAGCAGGACAGGAAAATGGTCTAATTCACACACTTATCAAGAGAATTTCCCTGATTATCCCTACTGCCTCTGATCAGGCAGACTCACTAAACACACATGCTTCGTTTGTAAATTATGCCTGAGTGTTGGAGTGTGCCCCTGGCTATCCATAAATATTGCCATCTGGTTTGCTTAATATAAGGAATTTGAAATTATTTTTTACTTTTAATACTTAAGTATATTTTAGCAATTACATTTACTTTTCATACTTAAGTATCTTTAAAGCCAAATACTCAGGTATGACAATTAGGTACTTTTTTCACCACTGCATTCTGGGAGTAACTTCACTGGTCTTGACTGTACACATAACATTGCAATTGGAATCCTTGCTGTCTTTTGATAGCTGAGGACAACTCAACCCCACTCTCTTATATCGAGGCAGAGTTGAGCATTGATAACAGGTCACATGATTTGCTAGCAACAATATTAAGTGCCCATCAATCAATACTTTTATTGAATACAACTACCTACTTTCCTAATTTGTGTTGCTCAGTGCAAATGTGCTTATGCCAATTGGATCTCAGTTTAGGTAGTATTTCAAGGGCACTGCTTCTCCAGTTAAGCAACACAATTGACGAAAGTTGGTTGTATTCAAGTTTTTATTAAAAGTATGAATTTTAGTACCCCGCGGAAGGACCGCAGTTAGGTACCAACAGGTACAGGTAGGCATTTTAAGAATGACAATTTTTACAAGTATCAACTGATGGTGACTCGATGTTGTTGCTAGAAAATCACACGACCAGTCATCAATAATCAACTCTGCCTCGATATGAGAACAGAGTTGAGACTTCCTCAGCTGTCTTTGGACTACCTGTATCGTCATGTCTGTTTATAAATGGGGGACATTTTAATTTGGTCACCTTTCTGCACCCTTTCCATACAAACAGCACACCCATCCCTTCATGGTGTGAGTTCAACCCTTCCTTATCTGATCTTCTGCCAGACCAAGGAAGCCAAATTTAACACCAGGGATGTCATTGACACCTTGAACAGCTGTGATGCAGCATATATAACCCCACCCATGTCCCAGTTACCTAATATCAGTAGGTAGATCCAGCTAAGGCCTGTATTATAAAAAGTGAATGGGTAGGTCATGGAATGTGGAAATTTTGATGGGGGTGGAGGCCATAAAAAAACGGAACTAACCATGAGGGGCCGCAGTTGCTCGGGGGTCTGCTCCCCCTGTGCAATTCTACACATTTTGCCACTGGGTGGAGAGAAGATTTAGTGATTTTAGAACTAATTTCATCCAATTCTACTACATTTTGCCATGGGTCTGAGAGGAAAATTGGCTGTTTTACAGCCAATTTCCGGCAATTCTAAACATTTTGACATAGGGTGGATAGAAAGATATCATTAACGGCATACATGAGTGAGACTAACTAACAAAATCAAATGGGGCCCCCAAGCCGGTAATTTGAGCATGATAACAAGTTTAGATAGCTGGCCACTAAACTAACTTGTCAATCTAAAAATTGACTGACTATCAATGACTGACACAGCAAGAGAAACTGCTGATGCACAACCAAATGTAGAAATTGCACCCTGTGTATTCTACTATTCTAACTCACAACAGTAAGATGAGACCCTGAGTTCCCTATTTATTTATTATATATTTTTTATTTGGAAATTCATCCCAGGGATGCCAGTTTCCCATCCCCGTCCTAGATAAATGCTCAGTGAGAGAAGTTCTGACACGTCCCACTGAGGGGCTCATGCATTCCCCTGGCTCTCACTGCTCTACGCCCTGACTAGATAAGGTTATAAGCACATTAGTTTGTCTGGGTAGGGGTGTGAGTTGAGAGAAAGGATATGTGGCTGAACAGTGGTGTGTTTGTGTGTTAACTACACTATTGGGGAGAGGCTGGAGAAGTACCGGTAACAACATGAGGGGTCATGTAGAGGCCCCTTTGGAGTAGGGTAGGGCAGAGGACATTCTACCTCTGGTCAATGATTACAATCAGTCATGTCTCAAGCAACATCACCTCCCCTTATGATGCAACTGGTCAGTAAACCAATCAATAAAATCCATAGTTACAAAGTAAACAGAATTCCTGCAGTTAGCCTGCCCTTTCAACAACCTCACACACAATTAAAGTAATGATTCTAATGCTTGATATCAAATCTCAGTATGAAGGTGAGAATCATTTTGCTTTCAGCTGTTTCTGTCTTCAGATCAATCTGTTTAGCCTGCCCCTCTACAACCTGTTGTTTCTTAGCTTTATGAATCTTAGTGTCAGTATGACTTATGAATTGTGAATCAGTAGGCTATGTTGTATCTTGGTATTGGTATGATGAATAGTGAGTCATGTAATAAGTGCTGCCTGCCTTGTGTGTTGTACTCTGCCCAGTATTATAGTCCCCAGGTAAACTCCTGGCCCTGGGTTGGTTCATGGGAGAGGTCTGATTAGTACCTTTGTACTGATTGGCTCCTCCTCACTGACTCAGAGAGCTCAGTACCGATGCAGTTTGAACAACTTCTGTCACACAGTTTGGTTTAGTCTTTCTCTGCGGATCCCTTGCCTTCATTATCCCCTTCAGTTGTTGATATCGTTTCTCTCTCCCCTGTGGATAGGTAGGACTGTGCACTCGCTGCTTGGTCGACCACGGTAACTCACCACCATGCCGTTCCCCTTTGGCAAGTCCCACAAGTCGCCGGCAGACATCGTCAAGAACCTGAAGGACAGCATGACGGTGTTGGAGAAACATGACATCTCTGACAAGAAGGCTGAGAAGGTAAACAACCAATACACACACACACACACACACACACACTGATACAGACGAGTGCCTCCTAGGTAAACCTCTCTCCCACTACTCTAACATGACTAGTGACTTCAGAGATTCTATGGAAGCCATGGAGTGGGGAATTTCAAACCTGTCCCTCTGAGTTTGAACTGACTACAGTGTAAAGCAGGGCTCTAAAACCCTGTTCCTGGAGACATACCCTCCTGTATGTTTCCGCGCCAACTCCAGCTGTAACTAACCTGATTCAGTTTATCAACCAGCCAATTATTAGAGTTAGGTGCCCTAGATTAGGGTTGGAGTGAGAACGACTAGAGACGTCGGTCTCAAAAACCTGTTTAGGGTTTAGTTTCCTTTCCTTCCTTTCATAACAAGCCATATCTAGACTGAAAATAGTGTATGATGGGATCATTTCAGGACAACGTAGGATGGTGGGTGTTTGCTAGATCATAGAAAACACTATGGTGACTGATGGAGAGCTAGCTAATGTAATGTAGAGAGCTAATTTCTCCTGTCTCTGTCTTTTTTTTGTGTGTGTGTCCAGGCCACAGAGGAGGTGTCTAAGAGCCTGGTGGCGATGAAGGAGATTCTGTATGGCACCAATGAGAAGGAGCCCCAGACAGAGGCGGTGGCCCAGCTGGCCCAGGAGCTCTACAACAGCGGCCTGCTCAGCACCCTCGTAGCTGACCTGCAGCTCATCGACTTTGAGGTGAGACACTGTTTCTTTCTGTTTGTCTGTCTTTGAGACAGATGCAGGGATATGAGAGATTTCTTTTGAGATGCTGACTAGAAAGGTGGGTATCTTTGGGACGGAGAGACATTTTATGTCAATGTACAGAAAAAGACAAGACTGACTGTTCTCTTTTACTGGCACATGGACAGGCTTTCACTTTTTTTTCTTTGCTTATGTGTGTGTGTTTCACTGAGTCACCTTATCAGCCTGAGTCAGTGTGGTGTGACTCCTCTTTGACAAGCTCAACCTCCATCATTCAGTTGGTCTATGTCATTCTCACCCATCAGAAGAGACATCTGTCTTGGCTATTCCTGCTATGGGGAGGCTGAATTTGATAATAGGTGCAAAACCACTCAATGATACTATTTTGAAATGTGACGATTCACTAATGGTGCTAATGGGTGAATATGTTTTGTCACCATAACATGTATAAGAACATTGCATTCAGAAAAACTTCACTATTAGAAGTTCAAAATACGAGAACTTTGTTTAGTAACTACTGCTGGAAACCATGTCTGTTTGAAATCTGACCCCTTGTGATTTTTCACACCTTTCCAACATTCTGTCATTTCTGTTCACCATCAGGGTAAGAAGGATGTGGCTCAGATCTTCAACAACATTCTGAGACGTCAGATCGGGACGCGGACGCCCACAGTGGAGTACCTCTGCACTCAGCAGAACATCCTCTTCATGCTGCTCAAAGGGTGAGGTCTGTGGCACCTAAACCTACACTACAACCTGTTATTTACAATGTTGGGGTGTGGTGCTTTTATGTTAGGTAAAAAGTGGATAACTTTTAAGTCAGTCAAGTTAAGTTTTATTTGAAGGGAATTACCACATTGTCTCAATACACTTTACAGAAGGATTAAATCAATCGAAATGGAAAGATAAATATTGCAGAAATGGACAAACAGCAGATATTGATAGTAATACCTGAAGACATTGACAGTGTCCTATATCAGGGATAATTTTGTTCTGGAGCGGATGGTCGGAACATAATTACAAATACTTTGTAGACTGCAAATAGATATGTTTGACTGAAACATAAACATTTCAAACCTTTGTGTACATTTGTATACGATCACGTGTTTCTGTATTATGCGTGGAAATAATTACTTGGAGCTGATTTCCAGTGTTTGTAGTGTTTTATGCCCCCCCCATAAGAAACCTGGGGGGGCCAAATAAAATCCCCCGCAGGCTTCCAGTAGGGGATCCATGTCCTATATCCTATTTCAATGTCCTGTCATTTACAGTGTCATGGGTTGTAGTGTGCAGTCTAGGGTTGGCCCGATTATTACCATAGCATCGTGATGTGACAAACAATGGTTTAGCCTATTTGAACTTGACTGGTACCTGCCGTAAAGAACAAACTCTCGCAGGGCAGCACACAAGTGACATTCTGAGTAATTGTCCTATTCCTGTTTGCTATAACCTATTTCAATAAATGTGTGGTACGGAAAGCAAGAGAGGAATGTAAGGCCAGACATAGATCATTATGTTTTTAAATACCGGACACTCCTTAACCATTTTGTGTTTAGCTATTTTAAAACTTGGCTTGTATTCCCTTCTTTCTCTCCATTCGATAGGCTATATGAATATGACTGAAGGCTATGCTTCATTGTGTTGTGCATGGCTTTCTCATAATCAATCAATGTAAAGGAGTTCAATCTGTTATTTTTATCGCCTAAACAACGTAGCCAGAGGACTAATAATGAGGGAGAATAAACCATATCAATAGCCTATAGAACACCTAATGACCAGTTTTAATCAAGTTTAAGCTTATTAAGAAATAAATGATCAATGCGGACCATGAAAATCCTTCCAAGCGAGGTTGAAAACCAAATGGCCAATAACCTATTCTTAGGCTAGTAGGAGGTATATTATAAAAGCTTTACGACAAGTTAGTTATGAACGTTCGCTTATTTCCCAAATATTCTAGCCTACGATGGTGTTGTACTAAAGTTGTGGCTTTCAAAAATGAATGAAAGTCTCTATAGCCTAAGACTAGGCATTGGGTATTGTCAATCACAGCTTTATGTTAGAACAAACAATATTATGCATTTTTATATTACTTTGAGGCAATTATTATTCAGTTGTGAAGACTGTAGACTGCTATCCAGCTCATGATGTAGTCCTAAAACCACTCACTACAGTTCTTCATCAGTCACTGCTCCATCACAGCGCGCCACACACATACACACACACACACACACACACACACACACACACACACACACACACACCTGCTCCATGCTAAAGCTCCTCCACAAGAAAGGAGTTTTATAAAAGATGTGCCTGCTCTTGGCCTCTAACCAGGCTTTCAACATTATCTTTCATCATAAATCATCCAGTTGCATTCCATTTCATGTTGTAGCCCAACTGTCGTTTTTAGCAGTTTTTAAAAATATATATATAGAGTAAAAAAATATAAATAAATGTGTGTGTGTGGGTTTGGCCAATAGGGGAGGGTGATATCATCATATCACAATGTTTTATGGGTACGTAATCACGATACAACAGGTTGAAGTCGCCCAACCCTATTTGCATCGTATTAACTGGATACCTCCTTCCTATTCCAATGTCCTCCTGGCAGGTACGAGTCTCCAGAGATCGCTCTGAACTGTGGCATCATGCTGAGGGAGTGTATCAGGCACGAGCCACTGGCCAAGATCACCCTGGGGGCCGAGCAGTTCTACGACTTCTTCAGATACGTGGAGATGTCCACGTTCGACATCGCTTCAGACGCATTCGCCACTTTTAAAGTGAGTTTTTGAAGAAGAAAAAAATATATTTTTTTTTTCTTAGAACTGTATCTCAGTATCTCAGGACTGTGAGTTTCTTGGGACTTAAATAGAGGGCCTGTATTTTTGAGCTCATTGGTTAAAATACCTGTGTTGTTCTTCCAGGACTTGCTAACGAGACACAAGATTCTGAGTGCAGAGTTCCTGGAGCAGCATTACGACAGGGTAAGTCCGGGTTACATTGTGTTGAAATGTAACCCGGTAAGAACACATCTCCATGACGCGTTTCTTCAAATGTTCCTTTCGCTGAATAGCAACCTGTCACGGTTAACAGAGCTTTTTAAGACAGTCTGAGGTCACGCCAGGACAAGCTGAGTTTATTTGTGCTAAACCCCAGTCTGACTATTTCAGAGACATCTCTGAGATCCATAAAGTATACCAGGGAATATGGAAATTAACTTGCAAGTGGCAGCACAGTACTCAGGAACTGTTTTTCTCCTAACATATACGCCAGGCTTTTGACACAATGTGGCTGTTCTGAATACAAGGCAGCTCCCTGTCTATCAGTGCTGGAAGATCACTAGTTGGCTTGTCACTGAGTTTTCAAACAAGCAGATGCACTCTGAAATAGCGGCTTGACATTCACTCTCGATTATTGTCTTTCTCCCCTCCAGTTCTTCAGTGAATATGAGAAGTTACTCCACTCAGAGAACTACGTGACTAAAAGGCAGTCCCTCAAGGTAAGAACGTGGGTTCTGTTCCTGTTGTAAACACCTCTCATGTAGTATTTCTATGCGTATGTTTTTAATGGCTAAATATAGAGGTGGTCTCTTACATGGTGTTTGGTTACTGAAAATAGCAGCAAGCTGACCGATGTAGCACCACCCTGTGGATGGAGTAGGTTTTAGATTTCATCTGCCTGGTAACGTCCTCTCCTATTTTTGCCAATGCATAGCAGTATCTTCACTTTGCCTTGTGTAAACCCAACTATAATGATTAAATCTATTTTATATAGTTTTAGTGGAATCTTATGGTTCAAACATGGCATTAAATAAATAATTACTTTTTCACCTACCCCAGACTGTAATTGCAATTAATACTTAATGTTTTTTGTCACTCTGAAACAATTTAGTTGCTGGGAGAGCTTCTTCTCGATCGACACAATTTCACCATCATGACGAAATACATCAGCAAGCCAGAGAACCTCAAGCTAATGATGAACCTTCTTCGGGACAAAAGCCGCAACATCCAGTTTGAGGCCTTCCACGTCTTCAAGGTAAAATAAAATAAAAAACAGACTAGCACAAGGCTATAGTAGGCGGTGCAATTTGACTGAGTTGAGTTGGATTGTAAGAATCATTTGTCCTCTTCCTTCCCCTGTAGGTGTTTGTGGCCAACCCCAACAAGACACAGCCCATCTTGGACATTCTTCTGAAGAACCAGACCAAACTCATCGAGTTCCTCTCCAAGTTCCAGAACGACAGGACGGAGGACGAACAGTTCAACGATGAAAAGACGTATCTGGTCAAACAGATCAAAGATCTGAAGAGGCCAGCCCCCCAGGAGGCCTGAGGGAGGGGCTTAAGGTGTCCAGACAACATCTGGATAACAGACATGTCAGCAGCTGCTGCTGTTCTAGTTTTTCCACCATTTGAGGAAACGAAACAAAAAAATAATGCACCCACATCAAGTCATCAGGAATTCTCCAGCTCATTCTGCTGTTCAACACAACGGACATTAGATTTTTCTTCTGATTTATTTTTCTCCTTTAAAAAGAAGAGCTGAACATAATAGATGCTGCACATTAAGACATGTGGAAGAGTAACATCAACAACACAACAAAGGTCATTCAAGCAAATAGTAACAATGAAATCTACTACATCTGAGCGCTATGCAGACTTCTGACGCACACACATATAATGCTATAATATCAGCATAAAACTTGAGATGGCAAGGTACTAGCAAAGTGAACATTGGGGTGTTGGTTGCATGCCTTGTTCAAATGTGACAGATCCATGGCTGTGCTTGGGGCTAAACGCTGGCTGAGAGATTACATTTCCAGTCTTGCCCTGTCTACTTAGTGCCACAGACGGCAAAAAGCACATACCAGCTACAACTCTTATCTATGCCTTCATCGTGCGCAACAGTGATGCATTTTAAAATGGGCTCAAATGGCCTCACCGAACCATGCAGCTATTGGTGTTGTGAAACAGCACAAAGCAGATGGTATGGATAAAATGCTAGATATTATTTCGGTACATGCCTGAATTGGGTTTCTTTTTTTGTTCTGGGAAAGGGTGAACATGTACATATGCCATTAGTGTTGTTTTGCTTTGTAGATTTTGTTGAAACATTGACACATGGCTATACAGTACTAGTCAAAAATGGACACCTACTCATTCAAGGGTTTTTCTTTATTTGTGCTATTTTCTACATTGTAGAATAATAGTGAAGACAAATTATGAAATAACATATGGAATCATGCAGTTACCAAAAAAGTCTTAATTTTAGATTCTTCAAAGTAGCCACCCTTTGCCTTGACAGCTTTACACACTCTTGGCATTCTCTCAACCAGCTTCACCTGGATTGCTTTTCCAATGGTCTTGAAGGAGTTCTCACATGCTGAGCACTTGTTGGCTGCTTTTCCTTCATTCTGTGGTCCAACTCTTCCTACCCATCTCAATTGGGTTGAGGTTGGGTGATTGTGGAGGCCAGGTCAACTGATGCAGCACTCCATCACTCTCCTTGATCAAATAGCCCTTACACAGCCTGGAGGTGTGTTGGGTCATTGTCCTGTTGAAAAACATATGATTGTCCCACTAAGCGCGAACCAGATGGGAATGCGTATCACTGTAGAATGCTGTGGTAGCCATGCTGGTTAAGTGTGCCCTGAATTTTAAGTAAATCACTGTCACCAGCAAAGCACCCCCAACTCATCACACAACCTCCATGCTTCACGGTGGGAACCACACATGTGGAGATCATCCGTTCACCTACTCTGCGTCTCACAAAGACATGGCGGTTGGAACCAAACATCTTTAATATGTACTCATCAGACCAAAGGACAGATTTCCACCGGTTTAATGTCCATTGCTTGTGTTTCTTGGCCCAAGCAAGTCTCTTTCTTATTGGTGACCTTTAGTGGTTTCTTTGCAGCAATTCATCCATGAAGGCCTGATTCACGCATCTCCTCTGAACAGTTGTTGATGTGTCAGTGTTACTTGAACTCTGACACATTTATTTGGGCTGCAATTTCTGAGGCTGGTAACTCTAATGATCTTATCCTCTGCTGCAGAGGTAACTGGGTCTTCCTTTCCTGTGGTGGTCCTCGTGAGAGCCAGTTTCATCATTAGCTACAAGTGCTACTGCACTTGAAGAAACTTTCTAAGTTTTTTAAAATTCTCTGTATTGTCTGACCTAAATGTCTTTTAAAAGTAATGATGGACTGTTTCTCTCTGCTTATTTGAGCTGTTCTTGCCATAATATGTACATGGTCTTTTACCAAATAGGGTTAGGGGTCTGTATCTTCTGTATACCATCCCTACCTTGTCACAATAGAACTGATTGGCTAAAATGCATTAAGAAGGAAATTCCACAAAATAACTTTTTTTTAAAGGAACCCCTATTAATTGAAGTGCATTCCAGGTGACTACCTCATGAAGCTGGTTGAGAGAGTGCAAAGCTGTGAAGGCCAATGGTGGCTACTTTGAAGAATCTCTAATATATGAATTTGTGTAACACTTTTGGTTACTACATGATTCCATGTGTTATTTCATAGTTTTGATGTCTTCACTATTATTCTACAATGTAGAAAATAGTAAAACTAAAGAAAACCCCTTGAATGAGTAGGTGTCAATTTTTGACTGGTACTGTGTATATATATTTGACTTTAAATCAACAGTTGTTTTTTTTGTTAATTCTAATCAAGTACATTTTTAAAACAGTGACAGGGGTAAAATCAGACATTATGTGTTTCATTTTACTTCTGAATTGAAATGGTTTTTATTTGTACATAACTTCCAGCCAGGGCCAGCTCTTACATTGTTAACCATTAATAATAATTAGTACAGCTGAGGAATGTCATGGTATTAGCCTGGATCTCTTCTTAATCCTCTTTTTCCGTCTGTATTTAAGTAACTCAGTTCAAATGTGCTGGGTGCCAGGACAGTGGGGTGGAGGGGAGGCCGGCGGGGAGGGGAAGAGTTCTAACGGAAACATGACATTTGTGCTGAGCAGCCAGGCAATGGTCACATCAACCAATGGTTGCATGCTATGTCATCAACTGTCATTGGCTGACAGATTGCTATAACATGATGGGGTTAGCTGATATGTAAAATATCTATCCAGGCGTTTAAGATCTGGCAGGCTTCAGCAACGCTTGGGCAGAGGAACACACCCTTCATCTCCCAACTGGAATCTGATCTGGGTGTTTGTGTGGGTTTCAGGGTATCGCAACATTCTCCCCCCCACTCATCCACTCTGGTTTATTATTATATTCTAACTTCACCGCTTTCTGGTGGTGTCGCAACATTCTGATTTTACCCCCCCCATTTCATTGGGGTTAAAATTCCAGTACAATCCCAGAGCATTGTGTATGTTATTTGGAGATTGTTTACTTTACACTGACTGAGCAAATCTGCCATTTGAAGCACAGTATTTATTTGAGGGATGGAGTTGATTGGATTATATGAATATCTTGCATATATATCACTCAATAGACATGTTTAATTGCAGTGAAGGAAATGGTCAGAGTGATGTTGAGCCGAGTGCTTTTGACTGAACGCTCATCCATATATCCCAATAGACGACTGATCAGCCATTTCATTGTGCAAACCAACAGAGAACAGTACGCTAAAGACCAGTATTCCTCAATGCATATTTAAATTGCATGTTCCTCTACTGGCTGCATGGTACTCTACATACAATGTTGTGCTGGAATTTTCTTCCAAAAAAATAATTTACATTTGAGAATAGCCAAATAATCTCATGCTATGTCTGACCTCCTAACCTTTGACTCCAGTCCCAGCACATTGTGTATGGGTGCTTTCAGAAGTGTCAAAGGCTCTACAATCTAAACAGAAATAAAGGAAAAACATTTGGAATAAATTGAACCTGTGGTCAGTGTTATTAGTCTCTCATTGTCCTTTCCTGTATCTGTCTTTGTGCTGAATGTCTGGAAGAGTAAAATAAAACACGTGTTAATGATACGTTGAGACAACGGTGCTTGAGGGGATTGGGAACAGAAGCCACTTGAATTTGGACGCACAAGGTTCGATTTCAAACAAGGAAGTGAAATGGAATCTATCGTTCTTTATTGTGGTAGGCAGTTTTAGCAACAGCTGTGCTGGACTGTGGTCAACATGAATAATAGTTCTGACGGTACAGGTGGGGATGAAAGTCATGGATCTGGATGGTCTATGGTGAAAAAGAATGTCCCTGGTATAAGTGCTGCTGACAGCAGTGGCACTTCTAGTGTTGAGACCGTGAAGAGGGTCAATGTAGTGGAAAACAAAAGTAATGGAAAATTGTAATCATGTTTGATGTGACCACAAGGTCTCATTTACACCCTATTTGATTAACCAATGTCGTTAAGAAAGAGATAGGGGAAGTAACATTAGCCCGGTTCATTGGTAATGGTAGACTGTATTCTGTGCTGACCATGTGCAGCAAGGGAAGATTCTGAAAATGAAAAGTCATGTCCCTGGAGCTTCGGCTAGGCTGAGGGGGGTCATTTCTGGGGTTCCACTATCTATGTCCATATGTGATATAAAATATAGAGGGGGTTATAGTGGTGAAAGCCAAAAGGATGTTCAGTAAGAAAGCGGGGCAGAGAAGTGAAAGCCTGTCAGTATTATTGTTTGAGAAGGTTGTACCTAAGAACAGATGAGCTTCCTGGCTTTCACTGTTAGTTTGTCCCACCCCCATTAAGGTGATTTAAATGCCAAAGAATGAGGCTCTGTGCAAAGGAAAGAAAATATGTGCCATATTTTGGAGGGGAACATGATTATGGTGAATGTGGGAACAATGTCAAGGTTAAATGTAATTGTGTGAGGGGACACAACGCAGCATTTGGTGGATGCCAGGTGAAGAAAGAGGCTGGAGAGGCCCAAAGATATAAAATCACTCATAATGTCTCTTAAGCAGAGGCTGCAAGACAGATTGGTGGAACTATTAGGCATAATGATGGAGATAACAGGGTTACTCCTGGAATAAGTGGACCTACTGTATGAAATGTTGCTTATGTTGGTAAAGACACGGATACGAGACCTGTTCAGAAATCTTGTGACCTCTGATTTTGAGTGCTGCGAATTTATATGTACCAATGAGTGAAGTGGGTGAGAAAAGGAAGTCGGTTACTTGGTGGACTGAAGAGTGCACTGCGGCTATTCGAGAAAGAAATAGGGCTTACAGAGTGTTTGTGTAGGAATATGACTCCTGAGAATCTAGTTGATTTCCCAGAGAAGAGAGCTTTAGTACGTAGGATCATTAAGTCTGTCAAGAGAAATGCATGGAGACAGTTCTGCTATTCAATAGGCAGGGGTACTGAGCTGGGGGAAGTCCACTCGAATTCCAGTTTTGGTTGTGGGTCAACAAATGGCTGTAACTGATAAAGAAAAAGCTGACTTGTTGGGGAAGACATTTGCTAGGGTACATAGTGGGATAACTTTGCATGAAGTATATAAAGCAACGCAGGTGTGAGATTTTAAATGCTCATGCTAATGTGTATATGAGAAGGGATACTGTTGACTCTTCTTTGGATCCTGTTTTTACCATACATGAGATGCGTTCAGCCTTAATAGGCTGAAGATATATGGGGAAAGGGTGAATACCTAGTCAGTTCTACAACAGAATGCCTTCATCCTAAATGTGTCTTCCACATTTAACCCAGACCCTCTGAATCAGAGGTGCAGGGGGCTGCCTTAATCGACATCCATGTCTTTGGCGCCCGGGGAACAGTGGGTTAACTGCCTTGCTCAGGGGCAGAGCGACAGATTTTTACCTTGTCAGCTCGGGAATTCGATCCAGCAACCTTTCGGTTACTGGCCCAACACTAACCACAGTACCAGGTCATGATCAAATCAAATCAAATTTTATCTGTCACATGCGCCAAATAGGTGTAGACCTTAGAGTGAAATGCTTACTTACAAGCCCTTAACCAACAATGCTTTAAGAAGATAAGGAGAAAAAAAGAAAAAAAAAGTGTTAAGTAAAAAATAGATAAGTAAAACATTTAAAATAGAAAATAAAAGTAACAAATAACTAAACAGCAGCAGTAAAATAACAAGCGAGGCTATATACAGGGGGTACCATTACAGAGTCAATGTGCGGGGGCACCGGTTAGTCGAGGTAATGGAGGTAATATGTACATGCAGGTAGAGTTAAAGTGACAATGCATATATTATAAACAGAGAGTAGCAGCAGCACAAAAGAGGGGTCTGGGTAGCCCTTTGATTAGCTGTTCGGAAGTCTTATGGCTTGGGGGTAGAAGCTGTTAAGAAGCCTTTTGGACCTAGACTTGGCACTCCGGTACCGCTTGCCGTGCGGTAGCAGAGAGAACAGTCTATGACTAGGGTGGCTGGAGTCTTTGACAATTTTTAGGGCCTTTCTCTGACACCGCCTGGTATAGAGGTCCTGGATGGCAGGAAGCTTGGCCCCTTTGATGTACTGGGCCGTACGCACTACCCTCTGTAGTGCCTTGCGGTCGGAGGCCGAGTAGTTGCTATACTATGCAGTGATGCAACCAGTCAGGATGCTCTCGATGGTGCAGCTGCAGAACCTTTTGAGGATCTGAGGACCCATGCCAAATCTTTTCAGTCTCTGGAGGGGGAATAGGCTTTGTCGTGCCCTCTCCACGACTGTCTTAGTGTGTTTGGACCATGATAGTTTATTGATGTGGACACCAAGGAACTTGAAGCTCTCAACCTGTTCCACTACAGCCCCATCGATGAGAATGGGGGCATGCTCGGTCCTTTTCCTGTAGTCCACAATCATCTCCTTTGTCTTTATCATGTTGAGGGAAAGGTTGTTGTCCTGGCACCACCCGGCCAGGTCTCTGATCTCCTCCCTATAGGCTGTCTCATTGTTGTCGGCAAACTTGATGATGGTGTTGGAGTACTGTAAGTAAGCATTTCAATGTAAGGTCTACACCTGTTGTATTCGGCGAATGTGACTAATAACATTTGATTTGATTTGGGTCATGCCTGGCCATGCAGTCATGAGTGAACAGGGAGCACAGAAGGGGACTGAGCACGCAACCCTGAGGGGCCCTGTGTTGAGGATCAGCATGGCGGATGTGTTGTTCCCTACCCTTACCACCTTGGGGTGGCCTGTCAGGAAGTCCAGGATCCAGTTGCAGAGGGAGGTGTTTAGTCCCAGGATCCTTAGCTTAGTGATGAGCTTTGGGGGCATTATGGTGTTGAACGCTGAGCTGTAGTCAATGAATAGCATTCTCACATATGTAGGTGCTCCTTTTGTCCGGGTGGGAAAGGTCAGTGTGGAGTGCAATAGAGATTGGATCGTCTGTGGATCTGTTGGGGCGGTGGTTTGGAGTGGTTCTGGGGTTTCCGGGATGATGGTGTTGATGGTGTTGATGTGAGCCATGACCAGCCTTTCAAAGCACTTCATGGCTACAGACGTGAGCGCTACTGGGTGGTAGTCAGTTAGGCAGGTTACCTTAACATTCTTGGGCACAGGGACTATGGTGGTCTGCTTGAAACGTGGGTATTACAGACTCGGTCAGGGAGAGGTTGAAAATGTGAGTGAGGACAACTGCCAGTTGGTCCGTGCATGCTCTGAGTACATGCCCTGGTAATCCATCTGGCCTCGTGGCCTTGTGAATGTTGACCTGTTTAAAGGTCTTGCTCACATCGGCTTTGGAGAGCATGATCACACAGTCGTCCGGAAGAGCTGGTGCTCTCATGCATGCTTCAGTGTTGCCTTGAAGCGATTATAGAAAGCATTTAGCTCATCTGGTACGCTCGCGTCACTGGGCAGCTCGCAGCCGGGTTTCCGTTTGTAGTCCGTAATAGTTTGCAAGCCCCGCCACATCCGACAAGCGTCAGGGCCGGTGTAGTAGGATTCAATCTTAGTCCTGTTTTGACGCTTTGCCTGTTTCAAATGTATTTATTTATAAAGCCCTTCTTACATCAGCTGATATATCAAAGTGCTGTACAGAAACCCAGCCTAAAACCCCAAACAGCAAGCATTGCAGGTATAGAAGCACGGTGGCTAGGAAAATCTCCCTAGAAAGGCCAAAACCTAGGAAGAAACCTAGAGAGGAACCAGGCTATGAGGGGTGGCCAGTCCTCTTCTGGCTGTGCCGGGTGGAGATTATAACAGAACAGGTCCTCCGAGAGAGAGAAAGAGAGAATTAGAGAGAGCATACTAAAATTCACACAGGACACCAGATAAGACAGGAGAAATATTCCAGATATAACAGACTGACCCTAGCCCCCCAACACATAAACTACTGCAGCATAAATATGGAGGCTGAGACAGGAGGGATCAGGAGACACTGTGGCCCCATCCGATGATACCCCCGGACAGGGCCAAACAGGCAGGATATAACCCCACCCACTTTGCCAAAGCACAGCCCCCACACCACTAGAGGGATATCTTCAATCACCAACTTACCATCCTGAGACAAGGCCGAGTATAGCCCACAAAGATCTCCGCAACGGCACAACCCAAGGGGGGGCGCCAACCCAGACAGGAAGACCACGTCAGTGACTCAACCCACTCAAGTGACGCACCCCTCCTAGGGACGGCATGGAAGAGCACCAGTAAGCCAGTGACTCAGCCCCTGTAATAGGGTTAGAGGCAGAGAATCCCAGTGGAGAGAGGGGAACCAGCCAGGCAGAGACAGCAAGGGCGGTTCGTTGCTCCCGAGCCTTTCCGTTCACCTTCACACCCCTGGGCCAGACTACACTCAATCATATGACCTACTGAAGAGATGAGTCTTCAGTAAAGACTTAAAGGCTGAGACCGAGTCTGCGTCTCTCACATGGGTAGGCAGACCATTCCATAAAAATGGAGCTCTATAGGAGAAAGCCCTGCCTCCAGCTGTTTGCTTAGAAATTCTAGGGACAATTAGGAGGCCTGCGTCTTGTGACCGTAGCGTACGTGTAGGTATGTACGGCAGGACCAAATCGGAAAGACAGGTAGGAGCAAGCCCATGTAATGCTTTGTAGGTTAGCAGTAAAACCTTGAAATCAGCCCTAGCCTTAACATGAAGCCAGTGTATGGAGGCTAGCACTGGAGTAATATGATCAAATTTTTGGTTCTAGTCAGGATTCTAGCAGCCGTATTTAGCACTAACTGAAGTTTATTTAGTGCTTTATCCGGGTAGCCGGAAAGTAGAGCATTGCAGTAGTCTAACCTAAAGTAACAAAAGCATGGATGAATTTTTCTGCATCATTTTTGGACAGAACGTTTCAGATTTTTGCAATTTTACGTTTATGGAAAAAAGCTGTCCTTGAAACAGTCTTGATATGTTCGTCAAAAGAGAGATCAGGGTCCAGAGTAACGCCAAGGTCCTTCACAGCTTTATTTGAGACGACTGTACAACCATCAAGATTAATTGTCAGATTCAACAGAAGATCTCTTTGTTTCTTGGGACCTAGAACAAGCATCTCTGTTTTGTCCGAGTTTAAAAGTAGAACGTTTGCAGCCATCCACTTCCTTATGTCTGAAACACAGGCTTCTAGCGAGGGCAATTTTGGGGCTTCACCATGTTTCATTGAAATGTACAGCTGTGTGTCATCCGCATAGCAGTGAAAGCTAACATTATGTTTTCGAATGACATCCCCAAGAGGTTAAACATATAGTGAAAACAATAGTGGTCCTAAAACGGAACCTTGAGGAACACCGAAATGTACAGTTGATTTGTCAGAGGACAAACCATTCACAGAGACAAACTGATATCTTTCCGAGAGATAAGATCTAAACCAGGCCAGAACTTGTCCGTGTAGACCAATTTGGGTTTCCAATCTCTCCAAAAGAATGTGGTGATCGATGGTATCAAAAGCAGCACTAAGGTCTAGGAGCACGAGGACAGATGCAGAGCCTCGGTCTGACGCCATTAACTTCTCTGCGCTACAGATCCCTTTAGCGGGATCATTTTCCTAAACAACCGCTGAATTGCAGGGCGCAAAATATTACTAAAAATATTTATAATCATGCAAGTGAAATATACCAAAACACAGCTTAGCTTGTTGTTAATCCACCTATCGTGTCAGAATTTGAAAATATGCTTTACAGCGAAAGAAATCCAAGCTTTTGTGAGTGTATCAATCAATGCTAGAACAGTTAGCCCCAAATTAGCATGGTCACGAAAGTCAGAAAAGCAATAAAATGAATCGCTTACCTTTGATAATCTTCGGATGAATGCACTCACGAGACTCCCAGTTACACAATAAATGTTATTTTTCTTCGATAAATATTACTTTTATAACAAAAAAACGCCATTTGGGTTGCGCGTTATGTTCAGAAAACTACAGCTTCGTTCCGGTCCTGAAAGGCAGAAGAAAATTCCCAAACGTATCAGATTCAAAAAATATTACTAAAAATATTTATAATCATGCAATCACAAGTGAAATATACCAAAACACAGCTTAGCTTGTTGTTAATCCACCTATCGTGTCAGATTTTGAAAATATGCTTTGCAGCAAAAGCAATCCAAGCTTTTGTGAGTGTATCAATCAATGCTAGAACAGTTAGCCTTATATTAGCTTGGTTAGTTTGGTCACGAAAGTCAGAAAAGCAATACAATTAATCGCTTACCTTTGATAATCTTCGGATGTTTGCACTCACGAGACTCCCAGTTACACAATAAATGTTCTTTTTGTTCGATAAATATTACTTTTATAACAAAAAAACGCCATTTGGGTTGCGCGTTATGTTCAGAAAACTAAAGCCTCGTTCCGATCGACGAAAATTCCAAAAAGTATCCGTAATGTTCGTAGAAACATGTCAAATGTTTTTTATAATCAATCCTCAGGTTGTTTTTAACAAACATAATCAATAATATTTCAACCGGACCGTAACCTATTCAATAAAAGAGAGAAAGAAAATGGAGAGCTACACCTCTTGCGCGCAGGAACTAATCAAAGGACACCTTACTACTATTGAAAAAGCTCGCTCATTTTTCAAAATAAAGGCCTGAAACTATGTCTAAAGCCTGGTCACAGCCTGAGGAAGCCATTGGAAAAGAAATCTGGTTGATACCCCTTTAAATGGAAGAAAGACGGGCAAGGAAACACAGATTAAAAAAATTTAAAAATCACTTCCGGGTTAGATATCCTCAGGTTTTCGCCTGCAGAATCAGTTTTGTTATACTCACAGACAATATTTTGACAGTTTTGGAAACTTTGGAGTGTTTTCTATCCTAATCTGTAAATTATATGCATATTCTACGATCTGGACCTGAGAAATAGTCTGTTTACCTTGGGAACGTTATTTAAAATAAAATAAAAATCTGACCCCTAGCGTCAAGAGGTTAAAAGGTCATTTACCACCTTCACAAGTGCAGTCTCAGTGCTATGATGGGGTCTAAAACCAGACTGAAGAATTTCGTATACATTGTTTGTCTTCAGGAAGGCAGTGAGTTGCTGCGCAACAGCTATTTAAAAAAAAATAGTTTGACGGTTCATCTGAGGGCATGGCTGGATTTCTTATAAGCGTCCGGATTAGTGTCCCGCTCATTGAAAGCGGCCCACTAACAAGCTCGGTGCGGATGTTGCCTGTAATCCATGGCTTCTGGTTGGGATATGTACGTACGGTCACTGTGGGGACGACGTCGTCAATGCACTTATTGATGAAACTAGTGACTGAGGTGGTATACTCCGCAATGCCGTTGGATGAATCACGGAACATATTCCAGTGTCTGCTAGCAAAACAGTCCTGTAGCGTCATCTGACCACTTCCATATTGACCGAGTCACCTATACTTCCTTTATTTTTTTTATTTTTTTTTACCCAATTTCATGGTTTCCAATTGGTAGTTACAGTCTTGTCTCATCACTGCAACTCCTGTACGGACTCGGGAGAGGCGAAGGGCGAGAGCCGTGCGTCCTTCAAAACACAACCTGCACTGCTTCTTGACACAAGACCTGCTTAACGCGGAAGCCAGCCGCACCGATGTGTCATTGGAAACACCAAACACCTGGCGACCGTGTCAGCGAGCACTGCGCCCGGCCCACCACAGGAGTTGCTAGTGCGTGATGGGACAAGGACATCCCTGCCGACCAGACCTTCTTCTAACCTGGACCAATTGTGCGCCACCCCATGGTTCTCCTGGTCGCAACAGAGCCTGGATTTGAACCCAGAATCTCTAGTGGCCACTGCGCCACTCGGAATTCCCTTACTGGTACTTCCTGCTTTAGTTTTTGTTTGTAAGCAGGAATCTGGGGGATAGAATTATGGTCAGATTTGCCAAAAAGGGGTTATTTCTGGGGCGGCGCGAGAAATATAGGTAGAGGATATAACTTAAGACATTGATGGAGTGGTTGGTGCACGTCGACATCGACTGACCTGTATGGTGGACGGAGAAAATAAGTCCACTTCATCGATGCTACTGTTCTTTGATGAAGAGTCTCTCCTTTTTGAGCTCCAGAGTGGCACAGCGGCAGCTCACAATTGGCCCAGCATTGTCCGGGTTAGGATGGGTTAGCCGTCATTGCAAATAAGAATTTGTTCTTAACTGACTTTCCTAGTTAAATGAAGGTTATAAATAAAAATTCTCATGAAGTTAGGATTCGAGAGATACCCTGTAAGAGCTTTTTGGGGTCTTTGTGATTTCACAGCCAAGGCGGTGCAAGAAATCCTGTCAGTGAATGTATCTACAGCACAGGCCCCTGAGTCTGTGTAGGGATGTATTTTGGAGTGGTCTGTGATTGAAGAAGTGTGACGTGTTTTATTTTCTATGATTTCGTTTCACCCCTTTCCCGAAATGTTAATTGTTTTGTTTCTTATTCAATAAACCATCCAGCTAGTGGCGGTAATGCACATTTAACTCCAACCGCCGTTAAACCCCATCGAAGAAGAACAAGACAACCAGATACATTGTGTCAGTAACAACAGTAAAGGCTCACATACGAGTAGGGGATCTAGCTACCGTAGCTAGAGGAAACGAAACCCACCCGATTAGTCTTTGACAGGTACAGCAATGGTCAAGATCACTTTCCTGTCCGTCGCGGGTCAGAAAGTCGAGAAGGAGGAGAATAATGGCGAAAAGACCGAAATTCTCATAACCCATCCGATGGTAAGTTAGTGATGCATTTTCGTTGTGGTTGCAACATGATATCGCTTTGTGTGCATTGCCCTTCGATAAAACAGAGTTAGCTGGCGCTACCTCCAATAATTATTTACTCGCGCGCGGTGGGCTGTCAAGCGTCTGCGGGGCATTTTACTTGAAATGTACCGGAACACTGAAGAACGCAGTAGGTGCATTTGAACATTATTTGAGGTCAGAGCAGCCATTGTCATTTGGCAAGAAATAAAACGATGCTGTGCGGCTAACAAGCTATTTGTGGAAATGTCGGCACTTTGTCAAATAGCCGATTGGGTGAACAAAGGGGAACTGCTAACATTACTATTGAACATAGTTAAGTGGATGTTCTTAGACAAATTAGCTTTATCAACATCAATTATTTAGGCAAACGTTAGGCTATGTGAATTGAACTCCAATGTGGTCAACATTGGAGTTCAACTATTAGCTGTAAGAACCTAAACCAAGGAGGATCAAGTTATTTATTTTGCTTTAAGCATAAACCTATAATGTTTGCTGTGGATTATGAAGAATTATCTCTTGGCAAATGTGAATGGATTACAAGAAAAACATGTTACCAAACACAGGCAGCACACAAAATGGCAGATGGAGGTTACTACTGCTTGCCATGCAAGTTCATATTTCATAAGCAGCATCACTGTGCCATCAGTAGGCTACAGTTCTCAACTTGTGATGCAGTGGTTCTAGGAAAGCTTCGCTCCCCAGCATCCTGCAGTTTCAAATCCAATCAAATATGCTTTGCTTTCAGTCAGCCAAAGGTTAGAAGGATGCATCTAAACCAATTGGGGTGTATGTGTGCCTGTTTTTATCTCAAGGGGAAGTTGGCAGTTGCCTATTGGCCATTATCTTCTATAGCGTTTGTTGGAAATGTAGATAGACCATTGTCATGTTCTCAGTCCATGTAAGGCCCTCTTATCTCAATCAGCAGGGAAGGAGAACACTGGTAGCTATCTGCCTCTGTGGGGAGCACACACACACACACACATACATACGCACAGACACCCACACACAGACAGCGAAAATTATGTGTAGTCTATCCCTTCGTCCTTGTTCATTTTATCTCCTAGTTTATCCTTGAACACAGGTTGTCATAACACCACGGTTTTTGGTTTGATAGTCTGTGAGCTGTTTTCATACGCAGGCAATAGCAATGTCAGGAGAATTTCACTCCAAGTACCAGCTAAGAATAACTTGCTTTCTTGTCCCCTACGCACAGAGCTCATCCTCCAGGATAAATGTACCTATCCACCCACGTAGTTGCACATATACGGTAGAAAGGATGGTAGAAAGCCAACCCGTGACACGCTGCCAACACACCGGTTGAGCGTGTGGCAGCGGCAGATGGGGTGAGAGACTGGGGGTGGCATTACTCTCCGTCTTATAAGTGCCACGTTACTAACCACTCTGTCATCCCTCTCTCTGCCACCCACGTTGCTGTTTCCCTGCTAAAACATGCAGATTTATTCCACCTACCGTAACTATAGCTGCAGGTTTCAGGATTCACTTTTGTAGTCATCTTTCTATCTAAGAGCAGAAACATAATACTCCTAACCCAACCTGACTTAGTCTGCCCCGTCTTGATGTGACCATAGAATATCTGTGAAACACTAGCTGTGAGTATCCTTTTTACCTAGGAGGGGGGGTGATAAGTAAGTAAGCCTTGGGCAAGGAAGCTTTGTCTGAGTTTGTTCATAGCGTGAGGCAGCTTGATGTAGAAGTACACCACCTGGACAGGACACTAGCCTGGTGTGTGTGTGTATTCATGTATGTGACCCTGTGTGTCACCCTGTCAGGAGGATGATGAGGAGCTGGTTCTGCCTCTGCGCTCCCAGAGGTCTCCTCTGAACGGCCTATGTTGCCTGACCTCTGGCCTGGTGGTCTTCATGTCTGGCCTGGTGTTGGCTTCCATCTATGTCTACCGCTACTACTTCATACCCCAGGTACCTAGCATCTACATACAGTGACCGTATGAGACAACACTCTGATGATACCACTTAGGCCTATCCTCTATTGTCCTATCTTTTGATGTGGGATTTGTAAATGTGCTTCCTGGTGTAACTGTCTCTGATGGTGTTGTTGTTATGATGTACATTGGAGATCAGTGTTCCATTTGGTTATCAGCACGTTGGTCTTTCTATCCCAGTCGGGGATCATGAAACATTTAATAATAGTAGAGACTGTGATAATGAAGATGATAGTTAGGGATAGCCTTGCTAACGGTTCCCTTGTGCCTTGACCTAGATCCCAGAGGAGAGTCTGTTCCACTGCAGGGTTCGTTATGAGGACTCTGTGTACGCCCCTCTGAGAGGCAGACAGGAGCTGGAGGAGAACGTGGGCATCTACCTGGAAGACAACTATGAGCAGATCAGTGTGCCTGTGCCCCATTTTGGAGGAAGTGATCCTGCTGACATCATCCATGACTTTCACAGGGTGAGGAGGACCGGGCACATGCACACGCGTACACACACCTCTTGTAGGATGGAGAGTCAATCAGCCAGGTTTTTGACAGTTTTAATTAGTTTTCTCTGTCTATGTCACCAGGGACTAACTGCCTACCATGACATTGCTTTGGACAAATGCTATGTCATCGAGCTCAACACCACCATCGTCATGCCCCCACGGAACCTCTGGGAACTGCTGGTCAATGTTAAGGTAACATAAGTACTGTCTCTCTCTCTCCCTCTCTCTCTCTCTGTCTGAGATACCATCTCTCATATTCCACAACCTATTATGTTCTCTCTCCCTTCTCTGTCCTTCTCTCGCTCCCCCTCTGTCCCTCTCAATTCAATTCATAGGGCTTTATTGGCATGGGAAACATATGATCACATTGCCAAAGTAAGTGAAATAGATGATAAACAAGTGAAATAAAATGAACAGTAAACATTACACTCACAAAAGATCCAAAGGCATAGATACATTTCAATTGTCATTGTCTATATACAGTGTTGTAATGATGTGCAAATAGTTAAAGTAGAAAAGGGAAAATAAATCAACATAAATATTGGTTGTATTTACAATTGTGTTTGTTCTTCACTGGTTGCCCTTTTCTTGTGGCAACAGGTCACACATATTGCTGTTGTAATGGCACACTGTTGAATCGATCAAAATTGGATTTGTTTTCAAATTCTTTGTGGGTCTTTGTAATCTGAGGGAAATGTGTGTTTCTAATATGGTCATACATTTGGCAGGAGGTTAGGAAGTGCAGCTCAGTTTCCACCTCATTTATTTTGGCAGTGTGCACATGGCCTGCCTTCTCTTGAGAGCTAGGTCTGCCTACGGTGGCCTTTCTCAATAGCAAGGCTATGCTCACTGAGTCTGTACATAGTCAAAGCTTTCCTTAATTTTCGGTCAGTCACAGTGGTCAGGTATTCTGCCACTGTGTACTCTCTGTTTAGGGCCAAATAGCATTCTAGTTTGCTCTGTTTTTTTGCTAAATCTTTCCAATGTGTCAAGTAATTATCTTTTTGTTTTCTCATGATTTGGTTGGGTCTAATTGTGTTGCTGTCCTGGGGCTCTGTGGGGTCTGTTTGTGTTTGTGAACAGAACCCCAGGACCAGCTTGCTTAGGGGACTCTTCTCCAGGTTCATCTCTCTGTAAGTGATGGCTTTGTTATGGAAGGTTTGGGAATCACATCCTTTTAGGTGGTTGTAGAATTTAACGTCTCTTTTCTGGATTTTGATCATTAGAGGGTATTGACCTAATTCTGCTCTGCATGCATTATTTGGTGTTTTACGTTGTAAACAGAGGATGTTTTTGCAGAATTCTGCATGTGGAGTGTCAATTTGGTGTTTGTCTCATTTTGTGAATTCTTGGTTGGAGAGCGGATCCCAGACCTCACAACCATAAAGGGTAATGGGTTCTATAACTGAATCAAGTATTTTTAGTCAGATCCTACTTGGTATGTTGAATTTTATGCTCCTTTTAAAGGCCCTTCTTGCCTTGTCTCTCAGATCGTTCACAGCTTTGTGGAAGTTACCTGTGGTGAGGTAAGTAGAGGTGTGTATAGTTTTTTGTGTGCTCTATGGCAACAGTGTCTAGATGGAATTTGTATTTGTGGTCCTATGAACTGGACCTTTTTTGGAACACTATTATTTTGTGTCTTACTGAGATATACTGTCAGGGCCCAGGTCTGACAGAATCTGTGCAGAATATCTAGTTGCTGCTGTAGGCCCTCCTGGGTTGGACAGAAGCACCAGATCATCAGCAAACAGTAGACATTTGACTTCAGATTCTAGGAAGGTGAGGCCGGGGGCTGCAGACTGTTCTAGTGGCCTCGCCAATTCGTTGATATACAGTCCCTTCGGAAAGTATTCAGACCCCTTGACTTTTTCAACATTTTGTTACGTTACAGCCTTATTCTAAAATACCCCATAATGACAATGTGAAAAGTTTATTTTTTTGTAAGGTCCAACAGTTGACAGTGCATGTCAGAGTAAAAACCAAGCCATGAGGTTGAAGGAATTGTCTGTAGTGCTCCGAGACAGGATTGTGTCGAGGCACAGATCTGGGGAAGGGTACCAAAACATTTCTGCAGCATTGAAGGTCTCCAAGAACACAGTGGCCTCCATCATTCTTAATTAGAAGTTTGGAACCACCAAGACTCTTCCTAGAGCTGGCTGTCTGGCCAAACTGAACAATCCGGGGAGAAGGGCCTTGGTCAGGGAGGTGACCAAGAACCCGATGGTCACTGACAGAGCTCTGGAGTTCCTTTGTGGAGATGGGAGAACCTTCCAGAAGGACAACCATCTCTGCAGCACTCCACAAATCAGGCCTTTATGGTAGAGTGGCCAGACAGAAGCCACTCTTCAGTAAAAGGCACATGACAACCTGCTTGGAGTTTGCCAAAAGGCACCTAAATGACTCTCTGACCATGAGAAGCAAGATTCTCTGGTCTGATGAAACCAAGATTGAACTCTTTGACCTGAATGCTGAGTGTCATGTCTAGAGGAAACCTGGCACCATCCCTACGGCATGATGGTGGTAGCAGGTTCACCTTCCAACAGGACAACAACCCTAAGCACACTGCCAAGACAAAGCAGAAGTGGCTTCGGGACAAGTCTCTGAATGTCCTTGCGTGGCCCAGCCAGAGGCCGGACTTGAACCTGTTCGAACATCTCTGGAGAGACCTGAAAATAGCTGTACAGCAACGCTCCCCATCCAACCTGACGGTGCTTGAGAGGATCTGCAGAGAAGAATGGGAGAAACTCCCAAAATACATTTCTGCCAAGCTTGTAGCGTCATACCCAAGAATACTCGATGCTTATGTAAATGTGATATTTCAGTTTTATTTTTTATAAATTAGCAAACATTTCTAAAAACCTCTGTTTGCTTTGTCATTATGGTGTATTGTGTGTAGAATGATGGCACTTTTTTTTAAAGCAATTTTTGAATAAGGCTGCAGCAAAATGGGGAAAAAGTCAAGGGTTCTGAATACTTTCCGAAGGCACTGTATATATGTGACTCACCACCTGGATTTGGTCTTATGTAGCAAAATGTGAAATGGTGTTTCCTACATTGGATAAAAGTAGAGACTCAGATCTACAAAATGGTATACATAGACTGCATTTGAGGAACAATGGGAAAGTAATTCTGCTTTGAAAGTTGATCAACTTGTCAACTCACTTTTGAGAAAATGGCCTTTGAATGTTTTGGTATCTAGTGAAGAGCTCTTCTTTGTCTAAACCCATTCAGCATCGTTCACACCCTCCTTAAGCTTTAGCCCCACCCATCTCGGAGCGCACACTTGATGCTCTGGCCGATGATTTGTTTACCTCTGGATAACATGAAAACAGCCTAACCAGCTCTGCTGGCAACAATTTAATTTTGCTTTTTTGCAGACGTTTACTGACACTGGCCATATTCAACGGGTGTTGTACACGCGTCACGTAACGTTAGCTAACGAGCCAGCCAGCTAGCTAATGATGGCTAGTTAAACGACAATGAACAAAGTGCCAACAATGCCACATTGATGGGAGCTAACCAACCAGGTGCAATGTTAGCTAGCTAACATTAGGCTCTAACTAGGAAAGCAAACAGCTCTGGGAAACTAATAATAATGTCTGCTAGTTAACCAGCCAGCCAACATTAGCTTAAGACATATAGCTAGCTAGGTAAACAATGAACTTAGCTAGGTAAACAACATTTAAGATCACACACATAACATTAGCTAACAACCCAGACAGCTAACGTTAGCTAGTTAAACAACAATGAACAAAGTGCCAACAATGCCACAGTGCTGGGAGCTAACCAACCAGGTACAATATTAGCTAGCTTTAACTAGAAAAGCAAACGGCTCTGGGAAGTCTTCAATTATCTTTTTCAGAGCTTCCCTCTCTGCATCTCCCTCCACCACCTCCCACGTAACGCCTGTTGTATTCAGCGCATGTGACATAAAATTTGATTAGAAAAAGATTGGAGTAGTGGCTTATCCATACATCTCCGTTTTGGATAGATAACAAACACGAAAAGTTAAATGTAACCACTTCTGGGGAAATTGGAACAGTCTATAGATTCTTCAGTTACATTTAGCTGATTTCTGACGTGCTGTTCCTTTTTTCCCCGTTGTGTATTTCTATATTGTGTTAGTGATTCACCATAGTGAAGGAGTAGGCTCAGATTTTCTGGGTCTCTATGTTTTTGGTTGGATAGGTTTCTGAATTTCATTCTTAGGTTTTTACATTGTTCATCAAACATTTGTCATTGTTGTTAATGTTCTTAGGTTGTCCACTTGAAATTGTTAGATTTGATAGGGAAGCTGAGAGGTTAAATATACTGTTTAGGTTTTCTACTGGTAAGTTTACACCTTCACTATTACAGTGAAATGTTTTGTCCAGGAAGTTGTCTGAAAGGAATTGAATTGAATTAGTTGTTTTTTGGTAGGTTTCTATACTACTTCCATCTATAGCATTTCTTAATATTGTGCAGTTCCTTTGGCTTTGATGCCTCATGATTGAGTATTGCTCTGTTCAGTAGACTGTGATTTTCCTGTGATCTGGTAGAGGTGTCAGTGGGCTGACTGTGAATGCTCTGAGAGATTGGGTTGAGGTCAGTGATAAAGTAATTTACATCACTACTGCCAAGGGGTGAGCTATCGGTGTACCTACCATAGGAGTCTCCTTGAAGCCTACCATTGACTATGTACAGACCCAGCGTGTGACAGAGCTGACAGGAGTTGTGACCCGTTTTTGTTGGTTGTTTTGTCATAGTTGTGTGTAGGGGGGCATATTTGGGAGGGAATGCTGTCACCTCCAGGTAGGTGTTTGCCCCCTGTGTGCTGAGGGTGTCAGGTTCTTGTCCAGTTCTGTCATTTAGGTTACCACAGACTAGTGCATGTCCCTGGGCCTGGAAATGGTTTATCTCTCCCTCTAGGATGGGCGAACCTGTCTTCATTAAAGTAGGTGGTTTCTATTGGGGGGATATAGGTAGCACACACAAGGAAATGTTTCTCTGTTGAGATTTCATTTCTAGACAGATGTAAAATGTTCCTGTTTTTACTAATTTTACTGAGTCTCTTCCCAGTTTCACACCTGGTGGTTTGGTGGATGGGACTACCAACCCTCTGTAACCTAGGGGGCAACCAGTGGGTCCATTTCCTCTATACCATGTTTGTTGTAGGATGACGATGCCTGTATTTCCAATTTCTTTGATGAAGTCTGGGTTCTTCCTCTCTCCTGTCCCTTCTCTCTTTTTTTCTCTTTCTGAACTCTAACCCTGTCTACCTCCCCCTCTCTGTCTTTTAGAAGGGGACGTACCTTCCCCAGACCTACATTATCCAGGAGGAGATGGTTGTGACGGGGAAGGTTCATAACATGCGCCAGCTGGGTCCCTTCATCTACCGCCTGTGTAACGGCAAGGACACATACCGCCTGAAGCGCCACGCCCGCAGACGTAAGTTGGGGAGAGGTGATGGGGAGGTTCAGAGCCTTGTATGGTGTTGTGCGAGTCACTCAGGGTCTGAATGGTCCACCTACAGTGCCTTGCAAAAGTATTCATCCCCCTTGTCATTTTTCCTATTTTGTTGCATTACAACTGTAATTTAAATAGATTTTTATTTGGATTTCATGTAATGAACATACACAAAATAGGCCAAATTGGTGAAGTGAAATAAAAAAAATAACAATACTTATTTCAAAACATTCTAAAGAAAAGTGGTGCGTGCATATGTATTCACCCCCTTTGCTATGAAGCCCCTAAATAAGATACCTTCAAAAGTATCCTTCAAAAGTCACATAATTAGTTAAAGTCCACCTGTGTGCAATCTAAGTGTCACATGATCTGTCACATAATCTCAGTATATATACACCTGTTCTGAAAGGCCCCAGAGTCTGCAACACCGCTAAGCAAGGGGCACCACCAAGCAAGCGGCACCATGAAGACCAAGGAGCTCTCCAAACAGGTCAGGGACAAAGTTGTGGAGAAGTACAGATCAGGGTTGAGTTATAAAAAAATATCAGAAACTTTGAACATCCCACATAGCACCTTTTAAATCCATTATTAAAAATGTAAAGAATATGGCAACACAACAAACCTGCAAAGAGAGGGCCGCCCACCAAGTCTCACAGACCAGGCAAGGAGGGCATTAATCAGAGAGGCAACAAAGAGACCAAAGATAACCCTGAAGGAGCTGCAAAGCTCCACAGCAGAGATTGGAGTATCTGTCCATAGGACCACTTTAAGCCATACACTCCACAGAATTGGGCTTTAAGGAAGAGTGGCCATAAAAAAAGTAATTGCTTAAAGAAACAAATAAGCAAACACGTTTGGTGTTCCCCAAGAGGCATGTGGGAGACTCCCCAAACATATGAAAGAAGGTACTCTGGTCAGATGAGACTAAAATTGAGCTTTTTGATCATCAAGGAAAATGCTATGTCTGGCGCAAATCCAACACCTCTCATCACCCTGAGAACACCAGAACAGCATCATGCTGTGGGGATGTTTTTCATCGGCAGGGACTGGGAAACTGGTCAGAATTGATGGAATGATGGCTGGCGCTAAATACAGGGAAATTATTGAGGGAAACCTGTTTCACTCTTCCAGAGATTTGAGACTTTGTCGGCGGTTCACCTTCCAGCAGGACAATGACCCGAAGCATACTGCTAAAGCAACACTCGAGTGGTTTAAGGGGAAACATTTAAATGTCTTGGAATGGCCTCGTCAAAGCCCAGACTTCAATCCAATTGAGTCTGTGATATGACTTAAATTGCTGTACACCAGCGGAACCAATCCAACTTGAAGGAGCTGGAGCAGCTTAGCCCTGAAGAATGGGCTAAAATCTCAGTGGCTAGATGTGCTAAGCTTATAGAGACATACCCCGAGAGACTTGCAGCTGTAATTGCTGCAAAAGGTGGCTCTACAAAGTATTGACTGGGGTGGTGAATAGTTATGCACGCTCATGTTTTCAGTTTTTTGTGTTATTTCTTGTTTGTTTCACAATAAAAAAATGTTGCGTCTTCAAAGTGGTAGGCATGTTGTGTAAATCAAATGATACAAACCCCCCCCAAAATAAATTTTAATTCCAGGTTAAGTCAACAAAATAGGAAAAATGCCAAGGGGGGTGAATACTTTCGCAAGCCACTGTATTCTCTTGTCTAATAAAAGTCTTTCACTGTCTGACTTGTAGGCATCAACAAACGGGAAGCGGCGAACTGCCATCGCATCCGCCACTTTGAGAACACGTTTGTGGTTGAGACGGTCATTTGTGATGGAGCGTAAACTGTCATGAACGTCGGACACGACACCCTAAGGCACAGCCACCTCTCTAGCCACTGTAGCGCATCCCTGTGTAGATACTTTGAATTACTTTTCAGCTGCACTTGGTTTTGGTTTTGTTCCTTTTGTTCCTTTGTTGATACGTTTTACTGTCTCTTACCAAAAAAATTGTTTTATTTTTTATTGTCAGTAGTGATGTTTCCTGGCTGCAATAATACATGTTTTTCTCTGTGATTTACCTTGGATTAAATAGTTTCATGTAGCAGAACCCCTAAGCCAATTATGATGGGGGGGTCGACTTAAGAGAACTGTGTCACGGCCTCGGTTGTCAGGGGAGACAACCATTTCCATGTGTTGTCAATGTGAGTGTAATTGATTTCCCTGCTCTTGAAATTACTGCACGTTCCTGTTAGTTTTGTAATAGGACTAAGGCAAGAAATCCTGTTCCTCAGCAAACACCTGACCTAATGTTGTGCAGCATCGCTTTCTCTTGCTCTTTGTCTGTGTTTCTTTCTCACTGCACCCCTCTTGCTTCTCTCTTTCACCTGGTCTGTCTTCTTCTTTAGCTCAGTCACCCTATCAGACTAAAGTAAAAAAAATGTGAATGTCAGTTTAAGAATCAGTGTCCCTACAAAGTGAGGTAAACAAATTAGCCATTATTAGTCTTTGCATGTTTGCACCTGTATTGTAAGTAGAGTCTAGAATCATGTACATGACATGAAATACTTGCTCTTCACTTACTGTGTGCAGTTATATGTAATATTATACCAGATTATTTCCAGCCAAGCTGCCCTTCCCCCTGTGAAAGCATCAAATAAAGTTGCTTCCTCCATTTTAATGCCCCTCTTATCACCTCTTCATTATTTGTTCTTTCTTTCTGGGGAGGTTTAGCCTCTCTCCCTTCATTTGCACTCTTTATCAATGCTTCTGTGAGTCGTTCTAGTAGAATTCTGTCTTGATTTCCCCCCTGCATGTGTGTTTCTCTGTATGGAAAAACTGCACTGTTAGAATATTTTATAAGAGCATGTTTAAAGCCTTGGTCCAGAGTCAGAGACTGGACTAAAGTATTGCTGTAAGGAGCTTATGTCTGTTAATCTATACCTTAGACTGGTCTGTATATTTTGTCTGCGGGTGAAGTCTTATCTGTGAATAAAGTAGTTTAACACCCGGGGGCTTCTGTCTTTTGTTCTGTCTAAATAAATGATAGTTGTTACTGTATTGTGGGTATCATTGGGACATTTCGCTGTCCCGGTTCTCTTTGGCTCTGTGTATGTGCCACCAGCCTTGTTTCATTGTCTGGAGGTAACGGATCATATCCTTAAGTGTCAGTGGGTGAAAGTGTGAAACCAGACTGTTCTACAGTATGTAGGTTTAAGTGGACAGCTGTGGTATGATATGAGGTGTTTTTTAGTAAGGGAAAGTACAAACAAATCTCATGCACTGACCTGTTTGGGCATAGTGGAAAAGTATGTTATTTTCAGACAGTTAATTAAGCTGTATGACCTAGTTTTTATACATGAAAAAGGAGATCTTAGTAGGTCCCAGCTAACTTCTTCTCCCCTTAGGGCAGCACAAGATGTAGAGCCTTTTAGACTACACATTTTTCACATAGCCTATATCCAGTCAACATACATTGCTTGATTAGAGTTTTCTTAGGCCCAAAGGCATTGTCTTTTGTAAGATAGCGGCTTTTCGCAGATACCGCGTCGATTCCCCTTTTCTGATGGTTGAGGGATAAGCGTTGCAAAGGAGTGACCCCACCTGTTGGAAGACAATGGCTCAAAGGATGAATTTATTTGCATGCCACCTTTACACTGGCTTTCCTGTACTAAATCCATAGTGACTCCTTATTTACAGTCTGTCTGCCATATAGTGTGGACACAGATGCCCCTCCATGTGGCAGGGCTCTGAGCTGTTGGATGGTTGCTGCTGCCTGTCTGGTTCCTCAGCCAGGATCCTCATGAATTATCAACAAATTCACATGACTGTGATGTTTGAACCACTCAACAGTGGGAAGTGTTGGGCACCCGGCCCTGCATGTGGATGAAAGCTGAATTGAAAGCCTTAGTTATTGTCAGTACTTTTGGAAAAGGGACTGTGGTCGATGTACAAAACCTACATTCAGTAAATGTCAATAACACCCAGTCTTATTAATGATCAAAATCACATGAAGATACGGTTGTAAAGTGTTTATTAAATAAAACCTATTATATGAGCACATCTTAAAAGTACAGATGAGTGCAATTCAACTTACAGAAGAAGAGATGAACTGTTACAAAAAAAGAAAATGAGTGACATTTGGCAAAATAGAATTGAACATTTAACTATAAATTGTGGAATATTTAGGAACACATGTTGACGCAGTTTCCTCAAACTATCTCCACCGGTAGTCGTTTCTCACTGTCCTCCCTAATCTACTTTCATGTGATCTGGCCAGTGAAACCTCTACGTCAGAACGCTCTTCTTCCAGAAAGCATCTAAAGAGAAGCAGTACAACAGTGGATCTAGACAACAGTTGATGCTGGTCAGACAGAACATGGGCATGATAGCCTGCCTGATACCGAGCAGCAGCATGATGGAGGAGGGCAGGAAGAAGACAATAAACATCAGAAGGTTGATGGTGAAGATCAGCATGACGTTCATCTTATTGTTGACCATGGCAGCATCGCTGAGGTGCCTGTGTAGAGTCCAGGACACCATGGCGGTGGAGACCACGTTGACCCCCAGCATGGCGAACACCAGCCCGAACTGCACGTAACCAGCTATCTGCACATTCATGGCACATTCTTGAGTAAACTCAAAGCATTTGTCAGTGGCGTTACAGCTCTTCATCTGACTGATGAAGTACAGGGCCTCTGGGATGTTGACCGCCACGATCAGGATCCAGATGAAGACACAGGCTTTCCAGGCATTGGTGGTGGTGCGGATGTGGCGGGTTCTTAGAGGGTAGACCACAGCCAGCAGCCTGTCCAGGCCAATGAAGGTGATGAAGACAGCGCTGGAGCGGATGTTGTTGCGGAACAGCATGGTGGTGGCCGTGCAGGCCTGGATGCCCAGGGGCCAGGTGCCTGTGGTGTAGAAGTAGACCCGGGTGGGCAGGGAGAGCACCAGCAGCAGGTCGGACAGAGCCAGGTGGCTCATGAAGACAGCGCTGGAGGATTTGAGGCCGTGGCGGCGGAGCAGAACCCAGAGTGACACGGCGTTGAGCGGCAGGCCCAGCACCATCACACAGCCGTACACCGCGGCAGAGACTGTATACACTGCATTCACACAACTCAGCTCCGGAGCGCTGTCCTCTAAGGTATCGTTGGTGTTGTTCATGGTGCTGTACTGTATCTCTGCTCCTTTAAGACAGACACAGCTGTGCGTGTCTGTGTGTGTGAACTGAAAAGAGACCGAAACCACGACAAACCAGCAACTCAGTGTTCTGGTTTCCACTTCCTAGTAGAGCGGTCTGTATGAAGGTTGAGCTGTTCTTAACTGTGTTTTTGAAATAACAGTGTTGAAATAGGTGTTGAAACAGGAAGTGAGGATACTTTTTTTCTTCTCAGCAAGGGCCTCCCATTCTATCTGCAAATCTGTTTGAAGATACTTGATAACATGAATCCTTTTTGAGTAACAAGTTCAAATGAGTCACCCAGTAAAATACTACTTGAGTAAAAGTCTAAAAGTATTTGGTTTTAAATATATAAGTATCAAAAGTGCATGCAATTGCTCAAATATACTTAAGTATCAAAAGTACAAGTAAAAGTGTAAATCATTTAAAATTCCTTATATTAAGCAAACCAGACGGCAGCATTTTCTTGTGTTTTCAATTTACAGATCGCCAGAGGCACACAACACTCAGACATAATTTACAAACGAAACATTTGTGTTTGTGAGACCGCCAGATCGTAGGCAGTAGGACTGAACAAGGATGTTCTCTTGATAAGTGAGTGAATTGGACCGTTTTCCTGTCCTGCTAAGCATTGAAAATGTAACGAGTACTTTTGGGTGTCAGGGAAAATGTATGGAGTAAGAAGTACATTCTTTTCTTTAGGAATGTAGTGAAGTAAAAGTAGTCAAAAATATAAACAGTATAGTAAAGTACAGATACCCCAAAAAACTACTTAAGTAGTACTTTAAAGTAATTTTACTGAAGTACTTTACGCCACTGCTAGATTGAGAGAGGGTGGATTACATCTGAGCGGTCCATATCTAAACAATGTATAATTATGTGTATGCTTCAATTCAGTATGAATAAATTACAAGACTCAGGGTTGTAAATCCCATGCCTTTTGTTGATCAGATTAGTTAAGAGTTAGATATGCCCTCTGAGATCTTCTGTGGAACCTCTATGGATCTCAGCCTCCTTAAGGGCAATACTTGAATGAGGTCACAGGTGTGATGAGTGAGAATACAACGGAACATAAACTTGAAGGTTGGATGATTGATTTGAAAATGTGTTGGCCAGTGTTGGGTTCTGAGAATATGAAATATACTTATTCATGTCACTGATGGAGTGCTGAGGTGTAGAGGGTCTACACCAGAAGTTAATGGTTATAGGAGGAAGGTATATACAGTCGTGGCCAAAAGTTTTGAGAATGACACAAATATTAATTTCCACAAAGTTTGCTGCTTCAGTGTCTTTAGATATTTTTGTCAGATGTTACTATGGAATACTGAAGTATAATTACAAGCATTTCATAAGTGTCAAAGGCTTTTATTGACAATTACATTAAGTTGATGCAAAGAGTCAATATTTGCAGTGTTGACCCTTCTTTTTCAAGACCTCTGTAATCCACCCTGGTATGCTGTCAATTAACTTCTGCGCCACATCCTGACTGATGGCAGCCCATTCTTGCATAATCAATGCTTGGAGTTTGTCAGAATTTGTGGGTTTTTGTTTGTCCACCCGCCTCTTGAGGATTGACCACAAGTTCTCAATGGGATTAAGGTCTGGGGAGTTTCTTAGTTTCACTTAGTTATCACTTTTGACTTATGGCATGTAACGCTCTTCTACTTCGTCCTCCTCATCAGACGAGGAGAGGCGAGAAGGATCGGATGACCAAAACGCAGCGTGGTAATTTGACATTATATTTATTTAAAGAAAAGACGAAAAAACACGGAAACACTTTAACCCACTACAAAACAACAAACGAAGTAGACAGACCTTGACTTACGAACTTACATACAACGAAGAACGCACGAACAAGTACAGACTACAAATAAATGAACGAACGAACGATACAGTCCCGTATGGTGCAATAACGACACAGACACAGGAGACAACCACCCACGACAAACAATGTGAAACCACCTACCTTAATATGGTTCTCAATCAGAGGAGATGAAAACCACCTGCCTCTAATTGAGAACCATATCAGGTCACCCATTAACCAACATAGAAACACATAACATAGAATGCCCACCCACACTCACGCCCTGACCGACTAACACATACAAAAACAACAGAAAACAGGTCAGGAACGTGACATAACCCCCCCCTCAAGGTGCGTACTCCGGACGCACCACCAAAAGTCTAGGGGAGGGTCTGGGTGGGCATCTGACCACGGTGGTGGTTCAGGCTCTGGGCGAGGTCCCCACCCCACCATAGTCAATCCCAGCTTACGTATCCCCCTCCGAATGACCACCCTCCTATTCCACCCACCTAATTTAAGGGGCAACACCGAGATAATGGCCAGCACCGGGATAAGGGGCAGCACCGGGATAAGGGGCAGCACCGGGATAAGGGGCAGCACCGGGATAAGGGGCAGCTCCGGACTGAAGGACTGCAGCTCCGGACTGAGGGGCGGATCCTGGCTGGCTGGCTCTGGCGGATCCTGGCTGGCTGGCTCTGGCGGATCCTGGCTGGCTGGCTCTGGCGGATCCTGGCTGGTAGGCTCTGGCGGATCCTGGCTGGCTGGCTCTGGCGGATCCTGGCTGGCTGGCAGCTCCTGGCTGGCTGGCTCTGACTGCTCATGGCTCGCTGACGGCTCTGGCTGCTCATGGCTCGCTGACGGCTCTGGCTGCTCATGGCTCGCTGACGGCTCTGGCTGCTCATGACTCGCTGACGGCTCTGGCTGCTCATGGCTCGCTGACGGCTCTGTCTGCTCATGGCTCGCTGACGGCTCTGGCTGCTCATGGCTCACTGGCGGCTCTGGCAGATCCTGGCTGACTGGCGGCTCTGGCAGATCCTGTCTGGTTGGCGGCTCTGGCAGATCCTGTCTGGTTGGCGGCTCTGGCAGATCCTGTCTGGTTGGCGGCTCTGGCAGATCCTGTCTGGTTGGCGGCTCTGGCAGATCCTGTCTGGTTGGCGGCTCTGGCAGATCCTGTCTGGTTGGCGGCTCTGGCAGATCCTGTCTGGTTGGCGGCTCTGGCAGATCCTGTCTGGTTGGCGGCTCTGGCAGATCCTGTCTGGTTGGCGGCTCTGGCGGATCCTGACTGACGAATGGCTCTAGCGGCTCCTGACTGACGAACGGCTCTGACGGCTCGGGACAGACGGGCGGCTCTAATGGCTCGGGGCAGACGGATGGCTCAGATGGCGCTGGGTAGACGGATGGCTCAGATGGCACTGGGCAGACGGATGGCTCAGATGGCGCTGGGTAGACGGATGGCTCAGATGGCGCTGGGTAGACGGATGGCTCAGATGGCACTGGGCAGACGGATGGCTCAGATGGCGCTTGGCAGACGGGTGGCTCAGATGGCGCTTGGCAGACGGGCAGCTCTGGCCGGATGAGGCGCACTGTAGGCCTGGTGCGTGGTGCCGGAACTGGAGGCACCGGGCTAAGGACACGCACCTTCAGGCTAGTGCGGGGAGCAGGGACAGGGCACACTGAACTCTCAAAGCGTACTATGGGCCTGGTGCGTGGTACCGGCACTGGTGGTACCGGGCTGAGGGCACGCACATCAGGACGAGTACGGGGAGAAGGAACAATGTGTACAGGGCTCTGGAGGCGTACTATGGGCCTGGTGCGTGGTACCGGCACTGGTGGTACCGGGCTGATGGTACCGGGCTGATGGTACCGGTGTCGGAACAGGAGGCACCGGGCTGGAGACACGCACCATAGGGAGAGTGCGTGGAGGAGGAACAGGGCTCTGGAAACGCACTGGAAGCCTGGTGCGTGGAGTAGGCACTGGTGGTACTGGGCTGGGGCAGGAAGGTGGCGCCGGATATACCAGACCGTGCAGGTGTACTGGCTCCCTTGAGCACCGAGCCTGCCCAACCTTACCTGGTTGAATGCTCCCCGTCGCCCGCCCAGTGCGGGGAGGTGGAATAACCCGCACCGGGCTATGTAGGCGAACCGGGGACACCATGCGTAAGGCTGGTGCCATGTATGCCGGCCCGAGGAGACGCACTGGAGACCAGACGCGTTGAGCTGGCTTCATGGCACCTGGCTCAATGCCCAATCTAGCCCTACCAGTGCGGGGAGGTGGAATAACCCGCACCGGGCTATGAACACGTACAGGAGACACCGTGCGCTCTACTGCGTAACACGGTGTCTGCCCGTACTCCCGCTCTCCACGGTTAGCCTGGGAAGTGGGCGCAGGTCTCCTACCTGCCCTCGGCCCACTACCTCTTAGCCCCCCCCCAATACATTTTTGGGGTTTCTTCACGGGCTTCCGTGCTAGCCGCGTACCTTCATACCTCCGATCTTGGGCTCTCGCTGCCTCCATCTCCTCACGAGCGCGGCGATATTCCTCAATGTGAGCCCAGTGTCCTTTTCCCTCCATTACTTCCTCCCATGTCCAGAATTCCCGTGTAGTGGACCACTGTTCGTAGTCCCGCTGCTTGGTCCGGGTTTGGTGGGTGGTTCTGTACCGCTCTTCTACTTCGTCCACCTCATCAGACGAGGAGAGGCGAGAAGGATCGGATGACCAAAACGCAGCGTGGTAATTTGACATTATATTTATTTAAAGAAAAGACGAAAAAACACGGAAACACTTTAACCCACTACAAAACAACAAACGAAGTAGACAGACCTTGACTTACGAACTTACATACAACGAAGAACGCACGAACAAGTACAGACTACAAATAAATGAACGAACGAACGATACAGTCCCGTATGGTGCAATAACGACACAGACACAGGAGACAACCACCCACGACAAACAATGTGAAACCACCTACCTTAATATGATTCTCAATCAGAGGAGATGAAAACCACCTGCCTCTAATTGAGAACCATATCAGGTCACCCATTAACCAACATAGAAACACATAACATAGAATGCCCACCCACACTCACGCCCTGACCGACTAACACATACAAAAACAACAGAAAACAGGTCAGGAACGTGACATGGCAAGGTGCTCCATCATGCTGGAAAAGGCATTGTTTGTCACCAAACTGTTCCTGGATGGTTGGGAGAAGTTGCTCTCGGAGGATGTGTTGGTACCATTCTTTATTCATGGCTGTGTTCTTAGGCAAAATTGTGAGTGAGCCCACTCCCTTGGCTGAGAAGCAACCACACACATGAATGGTCTCAGGATGCTTTACTGTTGGCATGACACAGGACTGATGGTAGCGCTCATCTTGTCTTCTCCGGACAAGCTTTTTTTCCAGATGCCCCAAACAATCGGAAAGGGGATTCATCAGAGAAAATGACTTTACCCCAGTCCTCAGCAGTCCAATCCCTGTACCTTTTGCAGAATATCAGTCTGTCCCTGAGGTTTTCCTGGAGAGAAGTGACTTCTTTGCTGCCCTTCTTGACACCAGGCCATCCTCCAAAAGTCTTTGCCTCACTGTGCATGCAGATGCACTCACACCTGCCTGCTGCCATTCCTGAGCAAGCTCTGTACTGGTGGTGCCCCGATCCCGCAGCTGAATCAACTTTAGGAGACGGTCCTGGCGCTTGTGTCATTCTCAAAACTTTTGGCCACGACTGTAGTGTGTGCAACTAAGCTTGGAATGTGTTGAGTGCAGGGAAGTGATTAGATGTGGCAGGCATTGATAAGGGGAGAGAGCCATGGATTAGTGATGGAGGGGGGTTGAGGTCAGGTCACCTTAACCTCTCTAGGGTATGTGGGATGGTAGCGTCCCACCTCGTCAACAGCCAGTGAAACTGCAGGGCGCCAAATTCAAAACAACAGAAATGTATTTAAATTCCTCAAACATACAAGTATTTTACACCATTTTAAAGCTACTTGTTGTAAATCCAGCCAAAGTGTCCGATTTCAAAAAGATTTTACGACGAAAGCACACCAAACGATTATGTTAGGTATGAGCCAAGTCACAGAAAAAGACAGCCATTTTTCCAGCTAAAGAGAGCAGTAACAAAAAGCAGAAATAGAGATAAAATTAATCACTAACCTTTGATAATCTTCATCAGATGACACTCATAGGACTTCGTGTTACACAATACATGTATTTTTTGTTCGGTAAAGTTCATATTTATATCCAAAAATCCGAGTTTAGGCAAGACGCTACTGTATCACTTGGCAAAAAGCCTGAGAAATTGCAGAGTGCCAAATTAAAATGAATTACTATGAAAATTAATATAAAATCAAACTTGTCAGAATTCAAATAGGCTTTTCAGCGAAAGCATACGATGCTATTATCTGAGCATAGCACCATAGTAAACAAAAGAGAGAAAACATTTCAACCCTGCAACCGCGACACAAAACGCAGAAATAAAAATATAATCCATGCCTTACCTTTGACGAGCTTCTGTTGTTGGCACTCCAATATGTCCCATAAACATCACAAATGGTCCTTTTGTTCGATTAATTCCGTCGATATATATCCAAAATGTCCATTTATTTGGCGCGTTTGATCCAGAAAAACTTGCTTGGTTCCAACTTGCTTAAACGTGAGGACAAAATATCTCAAAGGTTACCTGTAAACTTTGCCAAAAAATGTCAAACTACTTTTGTAATACAACTTTAGGTATTTTTTAACGTTAATAATCGATAAAATTGAAGACGGGATGATATGTGTTCAATACAGGATTAAAATGAAATGTCACATGCCTTCTGTTTGATTGACGCGCATGTCCAGGACACCTGGAGTGCCTCGACTTCAAGATGGCCGTATTTCTTCATTACACAAAGGAATAACCTCAACCTATTTCTCAAGACTGTTGCCATCTAGTGGAAGCCGTAGGAACTGCAAACAATTCGCTTAGAAATCTGGTTTCCCAATGAAAACTCATTGAAAAGACAGTGACCTCAAAAAAGAAAAACATCTGAATGGTTTGCCCTCGGGGTTTTGCCTGCTAAATAAGTTCTGTTATACTCGCAGACATGATTCAAACAGTTTTAGAAACTTCAGAGTGTTTTATATCCAAATCTACTAATAATATGCATATCTTATCTCCTGCGGATGAGTAACTGGCAGTTTAATTTGGGTATGCTTTTCATCCAAATGTGAAAATGCTGCCCCCTACCCTAGAGAAGTTAAGGGAGAAATAAAGGTTTATGGCCCGTATCACTAGTGTCCTGCCTAGCAGTAAAGAACGATGTTTGTACAGATGGGTAGGAGGAGACTCAGTCTATGAGGAACGGTTAAATATCAGTGCTTGTGTGAAAATGTTTTTGTCTGAATGCAGCTGTATTGACCCTCTGGGCAGAATAAACTTGGTTAAGCTTCATAAGAATTAGAACCTAACAGCTGGCGCTGCAAGCAGGGTTCACCACGTTTGTAGTAAAACAAAAGAGTCCAGTGGAGAAGGAGCTGGCAACAAACAAGGTAGGCACAGTTCCTACACCTGTTTCCACTCATTTTGACATCTTGGGGAGATGAGAATCGTAGGCTGAACAATTATAGGAGACGGACCTAGAAAGCCTGAGTTTATTCAGTAAGCCCATTGTGTTACGACCGGTCGTAGCTTTGTGGTATATAGTAGGTTGGTTCCGGCTAGTACTATAAAGTATAGGGTAAGTTCCGGAAGGTAAACTCCAGCAGGCTGGGACCTGTGAAGGTTAAGTTCTAGGGAATAAGAAACGGGTGGGGTTGGTTCCCTGCTAAACCTGTAACGAGAGGGTGAAAGGCCCAGTCGCAGTGGCCATGAGAGCGCAGGGTGTGAGTGTGTGTGGGTGTGTATGAAGGTTTGAACAAGCTCTTTTATAGGGGTTCGTTCCCAGGTAGGGGCGAGGAGAGGGACGGAGCTATACTGTTACATTGATGCTGTTGACCCGGATCACTGGTTGCTGTGGAAAAGGAGGAGGTCGGAGGAGGTCAAAGGAGGGTGAGTGTAACCGGTGTGAAATGGCTAGCTAGTTAGCGGGGTGCGCGCAAATAGCGTTTCAATCGGTGACGTCACTCGCTCTGAGACCTTGAAGTAGTTGTTTCCCATGCTTTGCAAGGGCTGCGGCTTTTGTGGATTCGATAGGTAACAATGCTTTGTGGGAGACTATTGTTGATGTGTGCAGAGGGTCTCTGATTCGAACCTAGGTAGGGGCGAGGAGAGGGACGAAAGCAACACTTACATTGGGGCTGTGATCCGGATCACTGGTAACTGGGAGACCGATGGGAGTACAGGGGAGGCTGTTATTCAAATGTCACAAATTAGTGATCTTACCATAGGAGGAGAGTCTATGTTGTCAGGAAATGACCCATGTGTTGCAGTGTGTATATCCTCAGGTGAAAGTAGCACATGAGGAGCTGGAGATAACCAAGAGCACGGGCTGAATTCTGGAGATTGAGTGTACATCAAGATACACCAGGCGGGGGTGTTGGGACAGTGTTGGTCTGGTCCACATACAGTACTCCTTACAGCACCTGCAGCGTTAATGATCGTCACATCTCACCTCGGTGGGTGCATAGTTCTCACGTGAAGTGAGGTCCAGATGTATAATGGGTGAGCTTGAAGACACCATGACAGAGGAAGCAGAGCGAGAGAGAGAGAGAGACTAGATTCCACTGTAGACATGCAGATGGGTCGGGTCTGGGAGCTACTTTAAACATCATAGTTGGGTTGGGGTTAGCTGCTTTATTGGTTAATGCATCATATGATAGAGGATAGATGTTGGGGTAATTGTACTCTGAACAACATTTTGACGGCATTGATGTGAAAGCATATACAGTCCTGAGTTACCTCAAGAGGATGTAGCGTTGATTATGGATGCGCACTTGCCTATCAGGTGGCAATGGAGGAGATGGGGAACAAAGTGAAAATGACATGGCTTGGGAACACCTCTCGGAACCTGGGGCCGGAAAGGGGAAGACTGAGCGAAGAGCATGAGGAGGCTTTTGAGGGTTTTCATTTTTGTGGAATCCAGCAGAAAAGTATCCTGGAGGCAAAGAGTCAGGTGAAGAGAGAGTGGGAATTGTCATGGTCTCAGACTTTGGGTTTTCATGCATATATAATTATGCATAGCTTACCACATTGTTAATACTGTTATGTTTTGTGTGTCTGTTTGTTGCTTTCCAAGTCTTATGCTATCACTCTCTTATGAACTAGAAGGAGAAAGTGGAGAAACTAAAAGCAGCTCCAGCTGGAGGGGAGGAAGCCAACAGCTTCAGCTGGAATGTCATTTTGTTGTGTGATGAGAGATGGAAATTAAGATTGTGTTTGTTGTGATCATAGATCAGAGGCCATAAGTCTCTGAGTTTGTAAACCTCACGGTGAATGTTTTGTTATCATTGTTTGTTCATTTATAATCATGTTTTATTATTTTTTGTTCATGTTTTGTTATCATTGATTGTTCATTTATAAGTAATTTCCAAGTTTAAGTAAGTTGAACAGTAGGAAGCTATTGTTCAAGAGGAGGGACTGTTGGGTTCTGAGAATATGAAATATACTTATTCATGTCACTGATGGAGTGCTGAGGTTTAGAGGGTCTACACCAGCAGTTAATGGTTATAGGAGGAAGGTATATAGTGTGTGCAACTAAGCTTGGAATGTGTTGAGTGCAGGGAAGTGTTGGGGAAGGTTCCTTGTTCCTTGTCAATCATTGGCTTATTGGTGAAAACACGCAATCAGACAATATCTTCTTTAAGTAAATCAATCAAACCTTTATTAATGCAATTGCAGACAGAAGTTGACAACGGAAACACAGCACGCATGTTTCAGAGTAAGTTCTGCAAAATAAAAAAGGTCAAAGTTGCTTTAATATGCTTGCAGTCAACCCCTAGTAATGTAACTGCCTACGTCAACACCTTCTACTCATGAGACCAAGCCCATGCATATACAGTTATACAAACTTGCAGGAGAAAACAATAGCCCAGCAGTAATTTTCCATTCCTGTGTGGCTTACAGTGGTATGTTTAACTTGTCTCCTATCTATTTACTCCCCTGCAGGGGTCTGTGTCTATGTATCTCCTTTAGCCTTGAGGCACTTTCTCACAGACACCCTGTTTTCACTGCAATGGCTCACATATCTGCTCAGACCGTTTCTTATAAGAGGCAGAGACTAGAAAATAACTGTGGAACAGTATTAAACCTTATAATGAATATATTGCTAATCTGTGGTCCAGTACCGTATAAATGTAGTGGGGGAGGGTCTTATAGCCCTTCCCCTTCTATTCATACAACATATGCATAATCAATTATTATAATACATCAATCATTTGGTGCAGCCACTATCATGACCCCAAGGTGACACCCATCAGAAGCGATTACATGTGGCAGGCATTGATAAGGGGAGAGAGCTGTGGATTAGTGATGGAGGGAGGTTGAGGTCAGGTCAGGTCACCTTAAGGGAGAAATAAAAGTTTATGGTCCGTATCACTAGTGTCCTGCCTAGCAGTAAAGAATGATGTTTGTACAGATGGGTAGGAGGAGACTCAGCCTATGAGGAACAGTTAAATATCAGTGCTTGTGTGAAAATGTTTTTATCTGAATGCAGCTGTATTGACCCTCTGGGCAGAATAAACTTTGTTAAGCTTTCATAAATGTCCTTTGAGTTTTATACTCTGAGAATTAGAACCTCACACCAGTCATTCATTCTTCGAGAGTCTTTCATGAGACTTGTCTCCTCTCTGTTGTGGTGATCTGAGTTTCCGTTTCCCAGATAGAGGTGATAAACATCCATCTACAGGAAAATCGCCTCCACCCTGCTCTCCACTCCAGTCCGATAAACCACATCTATCTAGCAAGTCCTATCGATCTCCAGTGACCTGGTTGTCTGATCCTGTCTCTCCGGGTCCCTTGACCATGATGTTGTCCATCGGATGCTGGTTGATTTCCCCGGGCTTTGCCACGTAGTTCCCTCTAGTGGACATCCTCCTCCTCTCCTGGCTGGCAGTCAACAGGTTCTCCTTCAGGATGAAGTAGTAGCAGACCCCGTCCGTCAGACAGTTGACGCTGCCCAGACAGGTGCTGATGTGGACGAAGTCTCTGAGGGGGTTGATGACGTTTGGGTTCTCTGTGCGGTTCTTGGCCAGGAAGTAGACGACTGCGGCCACGTGGTACGGGATGAAGCACAGCATGAAGGCCACCAGGTTGCTCAGGACGATCTTCACAGACTTGTTGTCCCTCACCTTCTTGTCCAGCGGGTTCCGACGCCGCATATCTCTCAGGATCTGCATCACGCGCACCGAGAAGAACAACATAGTGACAGTGCTGATTGTGAACACCGTCTCCATGGCAACAATGATCCATTTCTTCCCCCAGGTTTCTCTGGAGAATCCTTCGAAACACCTGGTTTCGTTGTTGTACAGGCTAGTAGTGTTTTTGTTGTGGAGCTCATAGACGGGTGTGGTGAAAGCGAATACTGTCACCCACACAGCCAGGCATACCAGGGCAGCCTTCCGTGGCGACCGTAGACGCTTGCCGTTGAATGGAAACCGCAGAGAAACATATCGGTCGCCTGAGATGCACACGATCAGTACGATGCTCCCATAGATGTTGACGAACACCAGGCTCTCCAGGAAGGTGCAGAAGCCCATGCTCAGGCCCCAGGTGCGGCCGAAGGCGTATATCTTGAAGGGCAGAGAAAAGAGGAGAAGGCTGTCGTTGATGATCAGACTGCTGAGGTATACTGTGGACTCAGTCCATCGACGGATCCTGAAGAGGAGGAGCCACAGGGTGGCCAGGTTGAGGGGTAAACCCACCACGAACGTGGGGATGTAGACAATCCATTGTATATAGCACACGTTCCTTTCACACAGTGGCATTTTTCTGCAAACAGAGAGGGAAATAGAATACGCATATAAATGTCATTGCACTTTCACTTATGACACAAATCCAATCAAATTGTGTTGATCACATAAACATATTTAGCAGATGTTATTGCAGGTGTAGCAAAATGCTTGTGTTCCTAGCTCCAACAGTGCAGTAGTATCTAATAGTTCGCAAAAATACACACTAATCTAAAAGTAAAATAATTGAATTTAGAAATATATAAATATTAGATTGAGCTATGTCGGAGTGGCATTGACTAAAATACAGCAGAATAGAATACAGTATATACATATGAGATGAGTAAAGCAGTATGTAAACATTATTTTAACATTATTAAAGTAACTAGTGTTCCATTCTTAAAGTGGCCAGTGATTACAAGTCTATGTATATAGGGCAGCAGCCTCTAAGGTACAGGGTTACGTAACCGGGTGGAAGCCGGCTAGTGATGGTTATTTAACAGTCTGATGTCTTGAGATAGAAGCTGTTTTTCAGTCTCTCGGTCTCAGCTTTGATGCACCTGTACTGACCTCGCAATCTGGATGATAGCGAGGTGAACAGGCAGTGGCTCGGGTGGTCCTTCCTGTGACATTGGGTGCTGTAGGTGTCCTGGAGGGCAGGTAGTTTGCCCCCGGTAATGCGTTGGGCAGACTGCACCGCCCTATTGAGAGCTCTGCAGTTGTGGGCGGTGCAGTTGCCGTACCAGGTGTGATACAGCCCGATAGGATGCTCTCAATTGTGTATCTGTAAAAGTTTTAGGGGCCAAGACAAATTTCTTCAGCCACTGTCTGTGTGGGTGGACCATTTCAGATCATCAGTGATGTGTACGCAGAGGAACTTGAAGCTTTCCACCTTCTCCACTGCGGTCCAGTTTATGTGGATAGGGGCTTGCTCCCTCTGCTGTTTCCTGAAGTCCACGATCAGCTCCTTTGTTTTGTTGATGTTGAGTGAGAGGTTATTTTCCTGGCACCACTCTCCCAGGTCCCTCACCTCCTCCCTGTATGCTGTTCCGTCATTGTTGGTAATCAGGCCTACTACTGTTGTGTCGTCTGCAAACTTGATGATTGAGTTAGAGGTGTGCGTGGCCACGCAGTCATGGGTGAACAGTGTGTACAGGACGGGGCTGAGCATGCTTCCCTTGTTGGGCCCCAGTGTTGAAGATCAGTGAAGTGGAGGTGTTGTTTCCTACCTTCACTACCTGGGGGCGGACTGTTCGGATGTCCAGGACCCAGTTGCACAGGGCGGGGTTCAGACCCAGGGCCCCGAGCTTAATGATGAGCTTGGAGGGTATTATGGTGTTGAATGCTGAGCTATAGTCAATGAACAACATTCTTACATAGGTATTCATTTTGTCCAGATGGGATAGGGCGGTGTGCAGTGTGATGGAGATTGCATTGTCTGTGGACCTATTGGGGTCCACAGACGCAAATTGCAAATTGAAGTGGGTTTAGGGTGGCAGGTAAGGTAGAGGTGATATAATCCTTAACTAGCCTCTCAAAGCACTAATAATAATCATTTATATCATTTAGTTCAGTTACCTTTGCTTTCTTGGGTACGGGAACAATGGTGGACATCTTGAAGCAAGTGGGGACAGCAGATTGGGATAGGGAGAGATTGAATATGTCCGTAAACACTCCAGCCAGCTGGTCTGCGCATGCTCTGAGAACGCGGCTAGGGATGCCATCTAGGCTGGCAGCCTTGTGAGGGTTAACACGTTTAAATGTCTTACTCACTTCGGCCATGGAGAAGGAGAGTCCACAGTTCTTGGTAGCGGGCCGTGTCGGTGGCACTGTGTTATCCTCAAAGCGGGCGAAGAAGGTGTTTAGCTTGTCCGGAAGCAAGACATCGTTGTCCATGACGTGGCTGGTTTTCTCTTTGTAGTCCATGATTGTCTGTAAACCCTGCCATCGGCTCTAAGAACCGGCTCTTGTAGGTGAACGTTGGGAGCTGGCTCGCATATCAGAAGAGCCGAATCTATTTATTAAAAAATTAAAAAATAAAGATATGAATAATCAAAAGATTGAAATGAATTGAATTAACTAATTCAAAGAACAAAAAAAATTAAATAATAATATAGGCCTAAATGCTCAAGAGCACACAAATTCGTTCTGTCTGCTCAGACTAACAGCCTCACCTGTTGTTCCTGTCAATCCAACACGCAGTGTCAACCAATAAACCAAAGATGCGTGAGGGAGGGCCGAGCCAACACACAGTCACACACTTAGCAGCCGAGGAGAGAGAAGAAGCACAGCTGTGAAAACAACAGCTGGAAAATGAGACGGAAGCACAGTAGCATTTGGATGCATTTTAATAATGTAGACAATGTTAGAGCACAGTGTAGAATTTGCCAAAACAAAATCTCATATAAAGCCGGTTCTACGCACAACTTACACCGGCATATGTGAACTGTGCACCCAACTGTGAAGCTAGCTGTAGCAGAGCTTCGAGAATCTAGCGGGCCTGCTAGTGATAGTGGTGGAGCCTGCACCTCCACATGTGGAGAAGTATCCACTCAGTCAAGTAGGCCTACTCCGCGACCCACAGCAACGCAGTCTTCTATGGACCAGTTTATGCCAAAGTCTATGTCTGTAGCAAAACAAGGCCAAATTGATATTGCATTTGCTAAAATTATTGCCACCAATTTCCAGCCATTTTCGATCGTGGAGGACAGAGGTTTTAAAAACTATAGCAATAGTCTAAATCCAATGTACACAATTCCAAGCAAGAAAACCCTTTCAAAATCACTTATTCCACAACTGTATGAGAGCACACAGGCTTCAGTGCGGGAAAGAGTCCAAAAAGCTACTGCAGTTTGCCTTACCACTGACTGCAAGACATCAAGGGTAACCATTTCTTACATGTCAGTTACATGACACTTCATTGAAGATTTTTCGATGTCTAGCTGTCTTCTGGACTGCTTTGAGTTCAGCGACAGACACACCTCAGAGAACTTGGCAGAGGAACTGTTGAGAGTGGCCAGAGAATGGCAGTAGATGGAAAGTGGTCTGTTGTGTTAGCAACAATGCAGCTTACATAACCAAAGCCATGAAAATGTTTAGATGGACCCATCATCCATGTCTTGCCCACACAATCAACCTGATTGTAAGAAATGCTCTGAAGGTGATGAAGCTCACTGTGTACAAAGTGAAATACTTCCACAGGAGCACAGTAAGTGCTGAACAACTAAAGTCTACACAACGCCAGATAGGGATGCCTGAGCTGAGGCCTAAACAAGACTGAACTACAAGGTGGAATTCAACATTATATGTTGAAGCGGTTTCTTGAGTCAAAGGATGCCATCATCTCTACCCTGGCCATTGTCAATGCACCTGTTGATGCTCTGACCCAAGAGGAATGGGAGGTGGTGGAGGAGGTGTGCAGAGTTCTGGAACCATTTGAGCAGGTCACTGTGGAGATCAGTGGAGAGAGGTACAGTAAGCAGTTATTACTACATCATTATTTAATCCAGTGTTATATATGTATATGAGCCGTAAATGAGAATGTAGTATCAGTAGACAAAACATGAACCTGAACTAATAAGTTACTGTTCTCTCTTTTCAGCTATGTGACAGCCTCAAAAATTATACTCATGTGTAAGGGTCTGCAGCGAATCACAGCCAGCCGCCAGAGAGAAGCAAATGTAACCATACGACATGTGAAACCGCTGCACTTGACCCCAGGTTTAAGAAGTTAGCCTTCAGTGATGCCAGAGCGATTGATGAGGCTATTCAAAGAATAACCTCAGCAGCAGGGAGGGACAGCCCCAACAGTCAGCTGGCTCAGGTACCAGGGCAACAGAAAGAAGAGGGATCAGATGGAGCAGAAGCACCAGCAGGAGTGCCACAAAACTCTTCTGTTTGGATGCTGTTTGACGAGAGAGCAACTGGGGATGCACAACGAAGGAATCCCTCAGCAGATGTCATAATGAAGGTCCGATCCTATTTGGAGGAGCCCCGCCTCCAAAGATCTCCAGATCCTCTGAGCTGGTGGAAGAACAAGGCCTCGGTCTACCCACGGCTTACTAAAGTCATGACAGGGAGACTCTGCATAGTGGCCACATCCGTTCCCTCTGAGAGGGTCTTCTCGAAAACGGGACAAATAATTACTGAGAGAAGAAACCGCATCAGCCCCTCGAAAGTAAGGCAGCTAGCATTTCTGAATGCAAATCTCATAAAAGCAAAATATGGTCAGCATTGCTGTGTGCTGCTGGTTATAACATGGCAATAAAGAAGAGAGAGAAAAGAGGGACCAGTTTAATGTTTTAAGTGGGATGCTGCAGTTTTGCACATTGTTATTTATTTTTCTGTGATATGGTGCAATATTCTATTATTATGTCGTTCAGATTGTATTCGTTTTGAATTGTTACATTTATATGCACTTTGTTTATATACATTAAAAAAGTTATACTTTAAATGCACATGTTTAATAGCATCCTTCTTTGTTACATTTCAATTTGTGGGATGCTGCAGTTTTGCAAATTGTTATTTCTTTTTCTTTGATATGGTGAAATATTCTATTATGCTGTTCAGATTGTATTCGTTTTGAATGGTTAGATTTATATGCACTTTGTTTATATACATTAAAAAGTTATACTTTAAATGCATATGTTTAATAACAATCTTTTTCATAACAAACCAATGCATTTTAAATTGTGGTTAAGGTAGAGTACGATGTCATTTAATTAGAATTGTTTTAACACCAATCATAGTCAAACTATCACAATCTGTTTGACTTGACTTTGGTTAGCTGAGTTGAACGAGCCGGCTCACTGAAAAGAGCCGGAATGCCCATCACTACTGTATAGGTCTGAACAGCGTGATTTTTCCCAATTGTAGAAAGTGCCTGTGTTTAAAATGTATTTCCATTGTTTTAGGGATAGTGACATTTAAATGTCTCTAGAGGATTTAAGATTATACGACATCTCACAACAGCATAGCAGAAACCGCGGGTGAATGTAAATAAATGTATGATGTGCTTTTAATTCTATAAAGCATGCAGTGACGAACTGGGAGCAAAACTCCTGTCCAAAAGTATTATAGTAGGCTACGGAAAAAAACACTTACCGAAATCTTGTTGGGATAATTATCTCGTCTCAACTAGAACCAAACCTTTTGTCTTTGAATACTTGTTTGGTAAGACACACTTTAACCTACAATAGACAGCCTGTCATGCCAATACTTCTTCCTCTGATTGATAGTGAAACCGTTGAACACCCCCCCCCCCCCCCCCCCAAAAAATTAAACAGAACTGCACTGCACCTGCAAACTGCTCTAGGCTAGTGCCGCTTTTGTTGACTAGATTGCATAGTTAAAGGAAGACAGTCATCAAGTATTGTGTGGTTTGAGCACATACCATGGAAAACAGTTTCTGCCTAGGCCACGCTCACGTGGTTTAGCATGCTCTGTTGTTTTTTGATGTGAAACTTTTCACTGCCTTTGTAAGATGTGTATGTTAACAGAAGGGGTTTCCCATTGATATAATTATATACGTTTCCTACGCAGGTTGGAGTTTTTCTTTTAGTATTTTCTAGAAGAAACCAAGCTGTAAACGAAAAGTTTTTCAATTGTAAATCTTATTTTTTTTTATCATATCATGATTCCAACAACTGTCATTGCTAATGCAACAGTGAAATATGATGTTATAATGTTATTTCGTACAAAGAGGCACTAGAGGGAGCCACAGGAACAGTCAGGGGACATCTTGAGTACACTGTCAGGAGCCAACTAAAATGTATGTTTGTCTGTGTGTTTGAAATATGACTACTAAATATGTAATCTAGCACTCTGGAAACTATGGTTCTTGCCTGAAAGTAGAAGTAGACTTTTTCCTGAGAGGTCTGTCTGATACTGTCGTGCAGAGAACAATGTCCTTACGACATAACCTACATCACCACCACAACCACATCCTCATTTCATTTCCGTCTCCACTTTTCCTACTTTGAATGAGTGATCTTCCAGTCTATGGAGGACCAAGATGGACAAAATCAAAAAAGAAATGAATACATAAATAAATCCCTAAATATATATGCAGGTAAATGTAAAAATAAATGAATGACCTTACTCCCATTGGTTGATCGGTATCAGAGTAAGAAGATTGACTTCACATGCATGGTTTCTATGACACAGACACTATGCAATATGGCTACACGAATGCAAGAGATAGCCAGAGATTTGAGAGTGTTGGCTAACCTAGCTGAAAATGCTTGTGCTGAATCTGATGATTAACTTTTTCGTGTGAGTCTCTGGCTGACAATTTGTTCCAGTTAGCTGCATCTACTGACACAGAGGTTGACCCTGTAGTGTTCAGCAATTTGGTAACCAAACAGGTCTCTAACCCATTGTTAAAACCTGCTCCAAAGTCACTGGTGTGCCCCTCCGTATCCAGTCCTCGTTCTACGAGAAAACTCTCATCATCTTGGGGGACGTCACCCCTCCCCTCCATTCTCAGTTGAACTCATGCCCCTGGGGTGGCGCCTGCGCTGCATGAAGTGCTCTACTAACCGTCACAGAGCAACGTTTATGCCAGAGGCCTATTCAACAAGCTGGGACAATGATCAGGAGGTATTTGTTATATATTTATTACTAATTCACTCATGTACATTTGCTTTACTGTCTTGAAGACTTTGCACTTGTGCAATGTGTAAAGCCAATGTAAAATGTCAGTCGAAGAAAAAATAACACATCCATCCAGTGATTGAAGAGTGAAGATTATTTTGACTATGTTAGATCGGACCTTTAATATTCCAGTAAACGAAACAAGCAATTTCTTTATTACAGATGGCGATTTGTAGTTCATGGTGGCATTGATGGTTTTAACCATCTAATCGTGTACCTCAGCGCCGCCACCAACAACCTGGCCTCAACAGTGATGAACAGCTTCCTTGAAGCAGTCAACACCTATGGAGTGCCATCATGCGTTAGGTCTGACAGAGGAGGAGGAAATGTTCAAGTGGCACACTTCATGGTGTCCACCAGAGGCCTAAACAGGGAATTCCCATCTCACTGGTAGAAGTACACACAACCAGAGGTATAATCATTTTGTAATAATTGTGTATATTTTCATACTTCTTCAAATCAACCTTATTAGCTTAAATGGCCAATTATGTTTTGTTAAATTTGCAGATAAACATGTTTAAGAAGCAACTGAGTTATCAGATTGATATTGTGGTTCTGTTAGGTTTGTGTTAGGTCACATGCTAAATTGCTCTGATTAGTAAACATTCTTACAACTTCTTTTGCATAGAAAGAGTTGTGACTGTAGACAACTGTGGTGATTTTAGGAATAACAATAATAACATATCTCTCTCCCCCAACTCTTTCTCTCACACTCTTCTGCTTTGCTGCGTTGTCTCTTTATCCAGGATAGAGCGGCTGTGGAGGGATGTCTTTGGGGGAGTGCTGGACCTCTTCTATACTTCTTTCTGCAACCTGGAGAGGGAGGGTCTACTCAACCTAGATTAAGAGATCCACATCTATGCCCTGCACTGGAGCCTTCTTACACAAATCCAAAGGCACCTGCAGTTCTTCAAGGACGGCTGGAACCACCATCGATTGCGCACTGAGGGGAATCAGTCACCACTGCAGCTATGGATTCAGAATCAACGTGAGGGATATCATGACCCTCTCCAGGTTTGTACTTTAAACAATGTTAGCAAGTACACTTCTAATGCATGACACACACATTTGTACATATGAATGTAAGCAGCAATCAATGATGCAAATAATAATATAATTCAATTGGTAAACATTATTTTACCACATTTTATTTAACACGATTCGAGATAAATTGCAACTACATGTGGTAATTTCTTTACACTGCAAGCAAACACTGTATTGCCAAATGACCTTGTTCTATTGTGATTGGCATTCCTTTATTATTTGCATAGAATAGACATGCTCATATTTTACTGTTGATCTCACATTAGGTTGACATGGAATATGGCCTTGACTGGGGAGGTCCTTATGGTCACTATCATGAAGGAGTCACAGTCCCTGAGGTTCAGCTTCCACGGCCACTGACTGACATGGAAGTGCACACATTGCCAGATGCGCAAGGTTCTTTTTCCAACGTCTTAAATATCTATAGTGAGACAGTTGCCATATTATCAGATATAATTGGAGATGTTTAAAAGCCCGGGTCTGAGAATTGAATGGATTTTAGTATTTGGATTGGTCAAACTATCTCCAAGAGAATTTCAAGTGCTAATAGTTTCTATGTCACAGCAAATGCTGTTTGAGCTGTTTTGGCTGTTCTCACTGAGTGATTCACACTGAGGGCAGGTCGGAGTCTGGGAGTCCCCCACGCGAGGTGCAATTGTCTGCAAATAACATGCAATTGACTGATAAGACAAGTGCTATCTATTATGATACAAACAAGCTGTGATTTCTGACAGAAAATGAGTTGGCGTTATGAGTGCCACTCATTCAAACTCATCACGCAACAAGCAAAACACTGTAATAAGAAACTACAAGCTAATCGGTGCGTCACGTGGTTCTCTGTAAAATGTGCTGTACATGGCTGATTTAGTTCCAAAGCGTTTTACCTCCCAAAAGAATGAGCGAATGTGACATAAAAATCAATCATCGATTGTCTGACAACTTGTCTAGGGTGTATTCATTTGCCGAAGTGCTTTACTTTAGTGCTGTTCTGTGAAAAAACTGTCATCACCAATTTTGAGTTTGCCTTTAAAAATCAGATTTAAGCCCAAAGTACATCAGGAAGCATGGTAAACAAACATTACTGATGCTTACTTGTAGAGCCTTTAGAAAGGGTGTTCAATAACCGCTCAATTCTATTCTTAAATTTGAATTTGTACAGTTTGCCCTGTCCCCATTGACTGTCTCAGTAAAACTGCGGCGAGAAACGGTCAATAATAACATGCTGCTGTCTTTACACTAGTGAGCAGACAGACCGTCTGAGCAGTTCAACTAGAGTAGAACAAAAAGTGTCACTTCAACTTCAGCTGAATGTCTTCTTCATGACTGTTTAAAAAATACATTAAAATGTTTATTACTAGTGATGTACGTCTAACTATCAATCATGCCCCTCCTGAGACAAGCAAACTCAAAATACCACCCTCACCATGACCATATCACGCACCGTAATGACCATTCTAGTCCTTCTATTCCTCAGTGCTATCTATGCTGTAATAACCGGGGGCGAACACTGCAACAGTGAGGAAAGGCTTGCCGACACAGCCATCTCTCCACAGACCCCCAGAACACAGAGGCAACGGCCTCTGGAGCAACTTGTGATTTCAATTTGAGCCAGGCCACAGAACGAGGACATCACAGCGTGGGGAGACAGGGATGGAACGTGAGCGGGGGCCTCAAACAGGATCAGGTGCTCCAAACCCTGTCAAGACCAACTGAAGCCAGTCACCTTGGTAGGGCACACTAATACATGTAAATGGGCCTCTCCCTTTCCACTCTCTGACCCCTTCACACTAGACTGTATAATTTTCTTCCTTAAATGTTTGGACTCCGAGAGAAGTTTGTTATAAGGTGTTAGTGGAAGTGCAAGTGGAGCGACCCCAAATCTGGCTTCTGTTACAATACACTACATCAGGTTTATTCAGTGTCAGAATTCCCTGGGCTAAAGCCCTTATCATTGCCTTGAAACATCCTATCATCAGGAGAGTTCAGGGGTCAAACGGCTGCACTGCCCGTCTACTGTCAGATTTCTAACACTGGGGAGGTCTTGAGACACAGCTCACATGTTCATCCCTGTTTGTGACAGGAAGCACTGTCTACTGGGTGCTAAATTAACAGTTCACTGTAATTACCTGCAGTCAAATATTCTCAACGTCCCCAAATAATGGATTCATGATATACTGGATCTTACTATATTAATGAACTGTGCCAAAGGCCTTACAGCACATTTCAATATAAGGGAGAGGGCTGAGAAATAAGAGTAATGTCTTATCACTCTGTCCCACACTGTTTGAACATTTATACAGCTTAAGAGCTATAATTTCCATGTCTTACATTACAAGGCAGAGAAGACTTCCTAACTGCGGAGTGCACAGTCATAATTTGTTGTTTATTCAGAAGGGCTTGTCCTTCCTAAAACTTCTTGTTAAATTCAACAGACAGGCTGTCTGAGGTAACTCGGTAATTACGCAGAAACATTACAAATTCCAATGTTTTTCTAAGGAAGTGAGACATAACAAGGCAGAATGATGCCTGTTTGAATTTAGAACATTGCTTTGGCTTGGATCTGGCCCCTTACCCATGGGCATGCTACATTTAAGTCTCTGGCTGGTTTTTAGCATTTAGGCCACCCAGATTTCCCCTGCCCTCTGCGTTAATTCCTCAAAACAGTATTTGACCCAGAGTGCACACAGGCAGTTGGGATGCCCCTGCACTGAACCCTGTACACGTTATATTTTCCCCCCGAATTTCAGCTTTCAGAATCCATTTTTCACTTCATTGCGGCCTCTGGTGTCCTGCTCCTCTCAGACCTAGTTCACGGCAATAAAGAAACCCCTCATCTGGTGAAAAAGTGGAGGTATTTGTCTTTATCAGGCCTGTGAGATTCTGGACCTTATGAACACCAATGTTGGTTAATATACATCAGGCGCTTTATTGCAGAAAACGAGAGCAAAGTGGATCCAGCAGAGCCGCAGGCAGGTGAAGGTCGAGTTAAACTGGAGGAGCGATGGGCCTCGTTTGTCAAGGGCACCCCTAACGTTGATTGGCCAGTTGAGACACCTTCTCCCTCAGTGTGGTGGAAAACATATTTCAGGGTAAATGCAGTTATCGAGTGGATATCTTGTAGATATATCAAAAATATTCAAACATCAGATGAAGCATCAGTTTATTTCAGTCTCTTGTACAGTTTGAGGGTAACTTGCTGTAGTATCTGGGATCTACATCTGTTTATATTAGTTACTATACTGTTACTAAGCGGTGATGTATTACGACAGTGTTACGTTACTACACCTAATAGGGAATGCACATGCGCACTAGTGTGCCCGGGAACTGTAGAGCACGAGAGGTTTTGACTAAACGAAAACTAACTGTACTCCCGTCTCCTGCCTGATCATTTCTCCACAACACAAATATTACAGTGGCGACGAGGTGATTTAACTTCTTTAAACGGACATTGCTTGAAGGGAAGAATGTTGCGTGAGTAATGAAACTCAAAATAATTACGTAATTCGTCAGTTATTTTTTATTTTCTTTCGCCAGTAAAAAAAGGCTAAGCACTGCTAGCAGGTACAGTGTTCAGGAGCTGCCAAGTAGCAAGACTATTGGAGTCCAGAATAGCGACACTGCCCTCTGGTGGTTAAATAAATAAAATAAAAACTGTCATTGAACCCATTGAAATTAGGCGATCTCGGTGGAGAAATATTGTCAAGAAAAAAGGGAAAAAAAGGAAGAAGGAACGTAACACGGTGTGTACATTATTACAAATGAGTGCTGTGAACGAAGTAATTGCAGAAACTTCTGAAGTGAAGAATTAGAGGAAAATTAAGGAATACAAGGAATAAGGAAACTGAACAATTAACTGTGAAAATGGCAACCATTGGTCGAGTACCAGAGTTTGAGGCTACAAAAGAGGATTTTGATTCCTATTTGGAGCGTTTTGAGCGTTGGCTGGCTGCAAATGAAATCAAGGATGAAAAGAAAGCAGATGTATTTCTCAGTGTTTTGGGTCCAACTGAGTATGGATTGCTGAAAGGTCTCATTGAACCAATAAAAGCAGTGGAGTTGAACTATGCAGAACTGACTGAAACTCTTTCAAGGCATTTCAAGCCTAAGCCAATTCTCATTGCAGAACGTTTCAGATTTTACCAACGTCACCAGAGTCAAGGGGAAACCGTGGCTGACTACATCCTTGCTTTGAAAAGACTGGCAAGTACATGTGAGTTTGCACAATTTCTTGATGATGCTCTTCGAGACAAGTTTGTATGTGGTCTCACAGGTGAAGCATATCACAGAAGGCTTCTGTCAGAGAAGGACCTGACCTTTCGGAAAGCCTGTGATATCGCACTTGGACTCGAGCTTGCCCACAGGGATACTATTGAGCTATCGGGATATGCAGAAAGTCAGAAAGGTGTTCACAAGGTCAGTGATGCACGTGGTGAAAAAGGCTCACAAAAGTCACACTTTTCTCAGTCCCGTCCTCAAGGTTACACAAGAACAAAGCAGCCCACATCTCAAAGGTCTAAGCCAAGTTGCTACAGATGTGGGGGAGATAATCATCAGCACAGTGAATGTCGATTCCAAAATGTAAAGTGCCACAATTGTGGAAAGGTTGGACATTTACAGAAAGCACAGCAAGAGCGCACAAAGTGTCAGACGCAGCACAAGAAGAGGAAGGTACAACTGAAACAGTATTGGAACTGTCCACAGTGTACACAGCTCAACAACAAAAAGATGGAATCTATCTCAACATGGAGTTAGCGGGAAAACCGGTAAAAATGCAGCTGGACACCGGAGCGTCTGTATCTCTGGTTCCAGAGAGACTCTACAAAGAAAAACTGAAAGAGTGCCCTCTTCAGCCAGCGTCCATCCGCCTTTCTTCATACACTGGTGACACTATTCCTGTGTTAGGGCAGATCCAGGTACCAGTCCGGTATGAGGGGAAGGAGTGGACGCTACCGCTTGTCATTGTTAAAGGAGAAAAAATCAGCCTTGCTAGGCAGAAACTGGCTACAAAAGATCAAGTTGAACTGGGGAGAAATCTTCAGTCTGAGAAAGGACAAACCAGTGAGTCAGGCTACACTCACTAACATGCTGGAGAAGCACAAAGAACTTTTCAAAGATGGCTACGGCGAAATACAAGACTTCACAGCAAAAGTCAGAGTGCAAGAAGGAACCAAGCCTATCTTTCACAAACCACGTCCAGTTCCCTATGCTCTTAAGGAAGCAGTAGAGAAGGAACTGGACCGCCTACAGAAGAATAACATAATCACGAAAGTAGCGAGGAGCGACTGGGCCGCTCCGATTGTTGTAGTCCCAAAGAAAGACAAGACCGTCAGAATGTGCGGTGACTACAAGGTCACAGTAAATCGCTGCATACTACCAGAGGAATATCCACTGCCAAACGCTGAAGATCTGTTTGCCACTCTAGCTGGTGGGAAGGTTTTCAGTAAGCTGGACCTGGCATTCGCTTATCAGCAACTGAAGCTGGATCCGGAGTCAGAACAGTATCTGACCATCAATACACACAAGGGGCTATTCAGATTCAATCGCTTGGCCTATGGAATCTCGACAGCTCCAGCGATATTCCAACACACAATGGATCAGATTTGGACGGTATAGACAACGTTGTGTGCTTCATGGACGACATCCTCGTGTCAGCACCAACCATTGGAGAGCACCTGGTAGTGCTGGACAAAGTGATGTCAAGACTGGAGAAATACGGAGTGAGAATGAAACGCAGCAAGTGTGAGTTCCTCCAGGACTCAGTGGAGTATCTCGGATACAAGATTGATGCACAAGGCCTGCACCCAACCAACAGCAAGGTGGAAGCAATTGTAAACGCACCAGCACCCACAAATATCTCAGAGCTGAGGTCATTTTTGGGGCTCCTGAACTATTACGGAAAGTTTGTGGCAAACTTGTCCACATTGTTGCATCCGCTTCACCAACTGCTGCAGGCCGATACAAAGTGGAATTGGTCCCCGCAATGCGAAGAAGCATTCAAGACTTGCAAACAGCGTCTGCTAAAGAGCAAGTGGCTTGCCCACTACAACACAGAGATGAAGCTGAGACTCGCGTGTGATGCATCTCCATACGGAGTAGGAGCCGTCATCTCACATGTTCTATCGTCAGGTGAAGAACACCCTATTGCATTTGCATCACGGACTCTGTCACCAAGTGAGAAAAATTATGCTCAAATTGAGAAGGAAGCCCTGAGCATAATATTCGGAGTGAAGAAGTCTCACAAATACCTGTACGGAAGTAAGTTCCAACTGCTGACAGATCACAAGCCTCTGTTGGCCATCCTTGGACCAAAATCAGCTATACCAACCCTTGCTGCACTTCGAATGCAACGTTGGGCTCTGATATTGTTAGCCTACGACTACGAGATTGAGTACAGACGATCCAGTGATCACGCAAATGCAGATGCACTATCAAGACTACCATGCAATAGTGACTCCGACAGTGAAGATGATAGAGCAGTCTTCCAGATCTCTCTCATTGACGAACTGCCCATATCTGCTTCAGACATAGCAGAGGAAACAAGGAAAGATCCAGTGCTTTCCAAGGTCTTGGACTTAACATTAGGAGGTTGGCCAAACTTCGTAAATGACGATAACCTTCGTCCATTCATCGACAAGAAAGACCAGTTGTCCACTGATCAAGGATGTGTTCTGTGGGGATCAAGGGTGGTGGTACCTCACAAATTCCAGAGGAGACTGCTATCTGACCTGCATGAGGGACATCCAGGGATCACTCAAATGAAAGCACTCGCTCGCAGTTATCTGTGGTGGCCTGGACTGGATCAGGACATTCAACAGCATGTAGGCCACTGCTCACCTTGTGAAGCTGTTCGCAACAAGCCTGCTGCTGCACCTCTTCATCCATGGTCCTGGGCTGCGACACCTTGGGAACGCATCCATGTGGATTACGCCGAGATTGACAAGCAACATTTCCTTGTAGTCGTCGATGTCCATTCCAAGTGGATGGAAGTGTTCCCTACTCAACTGACCACAGCTGAGAAGACCATCAATCTTCTCAGACACCTGTTCGCATCCTTTGGACTAGTCAAGGAGCTCGTATCGGACAATGGCCCTCCTTTCACGTCAAAAGATTTTGAAATGTTTCTCAAGAACAATGGAGTAAGGCACATCCGGTCACCACCTTACCATCCGGCATCAAACGGAGCAGCGGAGAGAGCCATGCAAACCTTTAAGAAGGCCTGGACTAGACTCGAGGTTCAGTCTGTGCCCACCCACCAAAGGCTTCCCTGGTTCCTGTTTACTTACCGTAACACACCACACACAGTAACGGAATGTACACCAGCTGAACTGTTTCTGAGACGCCAACCACGTACCCGCTTGACATTGTTGAAACCAGACTTGTCAAGCACTGTGGCAAAGCACCAGCTACAGCAGAAGAAAGCTCATGACAGACACTCAAAGACTGTCAGAGAATTCAAAGAGGGAGAGAGGGTGATGGTACGTGATTTCAGACACCCCAAGAGCCTGTGGAACTCAGGTGTGATCTTGCAACGCAAAGGACCTTTGACTTACCAAGTCCAAATTGGTCATCGCCAGGTCAACGTTCATGTGGATCATCTGCTACGGTCCAACGCCCCAGCAGAGACACGCCGAGAGAACAATAACGACCCCCAGGACTATTCTCCTGACTGTGGACGTACGGGAGAGACAGAGCCTGACCTTCCACCCGAACCTGGCCCACCACCGGAAGCCCAGGAGGAGCGGAGATATCCTATTCGACAGCGAAGGGCACCTCAAAAGCTTGACCTGTGAGTTGAGCTGTTTAAGGTAACAGACAGTAAAACAAACAAACACTTTAATATGTCCTAGATAAAAGGAAAGAAAAAGGACATTACCTGGGTTAGTTATTAGGACACAAACTCCATCTTCGGGGCAGAATAATCCCCTGGATTTGTGCTGGGCTCTGAAAAGTCTGCTTCAACCCAGTAGTTGAAAAATGTTAAGAATGCATTGTTCAGATATTGCATTAGTAGTTCCCTAACATATTTACCTTGTTCTCTGGGAGTTAAAAACTATGGGGGAGGAGTGTAGTATCTGGGATCTACATCTGTTTATATTAGTTACTATACTGTTACTAAGCGGTGATGTATTACGACAGTGTTACGTTACTACACCTAATAGGGAATGCACATGCGCACTAGTGTGCCCGGGAACTGTAGAGCACGAGAGGTTTTGACTAAACGAAAACTAACTGTACTCCCGTCTCCTGCCTGGTCATTTCTCCACAACACAAATATTACACTTGCCTTACAGCTCACCTTGTAGTGCAGCCAGGCATAGAACAAGTGCATGGGAATTCTGATATACCACACAATATTCCCTAATACAGTATGTTTCCCACAGTTGGAAAACCCCACCTGGCTTCAAAAGTAAATTGTTTGCCATCTATAAAGAGGAGTTAGTCACAATTAGCATGGGTTTCTTTGAGAGGGACCCACAAAACATACCAACTCAATATTTGTCCTCATGTCCTTAATTCCTTTATCCAGTATAGAAATGAGGCAGTGCATTAATATCACAATTTCCTAGAAATTCCTTTCCATTTTTTATTTACAACCAGCAATTATTTTCCTCTGTTTGAGGCCATCAATTTGGATTAGCCCCTTCTGCCTCCACAACAGCCTGAATTATTCACGGTGTTGTACATTAAGAGATGCCCTTCTGCACACCACTGTTTTAAACAGCTGTTATTTGAGCATTTGTGGCCTTTCTGTTAGCTTAATTTAAAAATATATATATTTTTACCTTTATTTAACCAGGAAGGGCTAATTGAGATTTAAAATCTCTTTTCCAAGAGCGTCCTGGCCAAGATAGGCAGTACCAAGTCATTACAAAAATTACAGACAAACATGAAAAACTACAAGTAATCTAGTAAAAACCATAGAATTCACAAGAGTATAACAAAATCAAAAACAGCAAATTAAAAACATTGACAGGTCAGGGAATCAGTCTCAAGATCATTCATCAGTGATTTAAAAATACCAATTGGGACAAGTTCTTCCAGTTTAAAAGTATTTTGTAAGGCGTTCCAAGACGATGGCACAGAGTACATAAAAGCCCTTTTACCAAATTCAGTTCAGACATTTGGAACAGTTAGCAGGATAAAGTCCAGCGAACGAAGAAAGTACCCACCACATTTCTGAACAATAAAATGAGTATGGACATTCTCCTCTGACCTCTCTCATTAACAAGGCGTTTTTGCCCACAGAACTGCCACTCACTTATCGCACCATTCTCTGTAAACTCTAGAGACTGTAGTGCGTAACAATCCCAGGAGGGCAGCTGTTTCTGAGATGCTGGAACCACCATGTGTGGCACCAACAATCATACCACGGTCAAGGTTTCTTGGATTACACATCTTGTCCGTTCTGTTTGGTCAAACAACAACTAAAGCTCTCTACTCTATAGATTGAGTTGCAGGCAGCCACATTATTCGCTGTTCGAAGGAGCTGGCTATTTGCGTTAACACGCAGATGTACCTAATAAAGTGGCCGGTGAGTGTACATCTCTAACTGACAGGACCTTCAAAATGGTGTGATATTTGGGCCAGCTGTCCAGCTTCTTGCACTATGGTGAAGATCTATGATCAAATTTCCCCTGTCTATATTCTATCCTTATTCTTTGCTAGATAGAAAAACTGACCCTAGATCTGCACCCATACTCTGAGAAGCTTGATAATTACATGCCCAGACTAGCTTTAATCACATGAGTAGGATTTCATATTTAATAGCCATAGAAGTTATCAGGCTTCTCAGAGTACAGGTGTCGATCTAAGGTCAGTATTATACACTATGCAAATTTAATTCAAATATGCAAGAATCTCTTCATAATTCAACAAGAAACTCTCTATACATTACAGTTATATGTTCTAAAACTTAGATTTGTGCATGCCTATGCACACCATAAATCAAATTGTCAAAATATTGCACAAAACAATTTGGTTCACTCTGTTGATTGACTTTAAACGTCTGGTTAAGGGCTCCCTTTTGTCTATCAAGTGATGTGACCACGATTCTTTTTCAGCACAACTTTTGTCAGATGGCATACCTCGAAAGTTCAGGCGCCCCTCACCCAACCCCACTCGCTGGAGGTGCTCTTTACCAATCCTGCTTGGGACAGTAGTTGTGCATTTCCGCCCAAGACAGCAAAATGTGTGGGTGTAAGTGGTAAGTGGGTTTGTTTGGATGATACTTGGTTGACGCCTTGACCTGGTTTGGTTATTATAGGCACCAAATAGCCTTGGAACTTCAGCTATAGAAAAAATACATTCTAAACCAATAGATCAGCTTAGCTTGTGTCATGTGGTCTAATATTTTAAGTATACTAGGCTTATGCACAAGTAAGTTAGGCTATAACAGAAAAGTGATATGTCAGTCATCGGAGGCACAATCTTACTTTACACTTGGTTATAAATGATATTATAATATTAATTATAATACATTATTGTTTGTATATTAGCTAGCTCACCATCAACATGGTGTAGGCCTACTCAACCCCTTGAAGTGCCAGATGAAATGCTAAACGCAGTGCCAAATGAGGTCCCAGATGAACTTACTGTTGACAATGAAATTGTACAATACAAATTATCAGTATGCACCATTAGGCCTACATATCAACGGAATAAAATATGTAGCTATACAATTTCATTCAAACTGCAGAGGAGTATATTGCTAAATTACCCATGCTTACCTCTAAACTTGACCGCACCATTTCAGAGATATCTGGCAATCTACCTAGGGAAATATTCAAATATTTTCTCTGTGGACTGCTAGACAATTAACCATGCTTGCTTGCTAACTTATGCTACAACAGTGGAGTGAAAAGCAAATGATTAGAGCTAGCTTTGGCCAGTCTGCACTCTTCCCTTTGGTGAACATGTGTTCCTTTGGTCAGTCTGCTTGCTAAGTTAACGTTAGCGGTCTGAACATGTGGTTTCTATGTGCGCGAAACGCACACGTGAAATAATGTTCAACTGACGCCCAGCAAAAATCGAATTTATACTTTCAGAGTATGTCTCATTATACTTACAGTACTCTATTCCTCCAAGCCGATCCGCCGCCTCTCGAAGAAGCTCAGACACTGACACTCGTAGACATACACACCGTCAGCCTCTTTCCCCCTATCTAGGGAGGAGATCTACAGCCTATCCGCACTCTGTGCTCGAATGCTATGCCTGAATGTTAAAGTCCCGCCTCATCATTTGCATAGAGACGAAGAAATACAGAAGTAAATAAATTAAGAAATAATATTTGACAAAAATGAATAAATAGGGAAATAAATCAAAACAGGAATAAATGGACAAGGAAATAAATGAACAGGGAAATAAATAAATAGGGAAATTGATAATTAGGAAAATACATATTTTGGCAAAATAAGTAAATGCAAAAGTACTAATTTATATCCAATTGTCTTATTTATTGATTGATTTCCGTGTACATTCATTTATTTTTACATTTACGTGCATATATATTTATAGATGTATTTACTTTATTTATGTATTCATTTATTTGTAATTTTGGCCATCTTGGTCCTCCATAAGATTGTGTCGAGGCACAAATCTGGGGAAGGTTACCAAAAAAAGTCTGCAGCATTGAAGGTCAACAAGAACAGAGTGGCTTCCATCATTCCTAAATGGAAGAAGTTGGGAACCACCAAGACTCTTCCTAGTGCTGGCCGCCCGGCCAAACTGAGCAATCGGGGAAGACGAGCCTTTGTCAGGAAGGTGACCAAGAACCCGATGGTCACTCTGACAGAGCTCCAGAGTTCCTCTGTGGAGATGGGAGAACCTTCCAACCCACTTGGAGTTTTCCAAAAGGTACGTAAATGACTTTCAGACCATGAGAAACAAGATTCTCTGGTCTGATGATAACAAGATTGAATTCTTTGGCCTGGGTACCAAGCGTCACTTCTGGAGGAAACCGGGCACCATCCCTACGGGGAAGCATGGTGGTGGTAGCATCATGCTGTGGGGATGTTTTTCAGTGGCAGGGACTGGGAGACTAGTCAGGATCGAAGGAAAGATGAACGGAGCAAAGTACAAAGAGATTATTGATGAAAACCTGATCCAGATCGCTCAGGACCTCAGACTGGAGCGAAGGTTCACCTTCCAACAGGACAGCGACCCTAAGCACACAGCCAAGACAACGCAGGAGTCTTTGAATGTCCTTGAGTGGTCCAGCCAGAGCTCAGACTTGAAACAGATCGAACATCTCTGGAGAGACCTGAAAATAGTTGTGCAGCAACGCTCCCCATCCAACCTGACAGAGCTTGAGAAGATATGCAGAGAAGAATGGTATGCCAAGCTTACAGGTGTGCCAAGCTTGTAGCGTCATACCCAAGAAGACTTGAGGCTGTAATCGCTGCTAAAGATGCTTCAACAAAGTACTGAGTAAAGGGTCTGAATACTTGAATTGGATATTTCAGTTTTTTATTTTTAATACATTTTCAAACATTTCTAAAAACCTGTCTTTTCTTTGTCATTATAGGGTATTGTGTGTAGATTGATGAGGGGAAAAAAACAATTTAATCGATTTAAGAACAAGGCTGTAACGTAACAAAATGTTGAAAAAGTCAATGGATCTGAATACTTTCCGTATGCACTGTATTACTCCTAATAGTTTTTTTTGGTGTTTAAAAAAAAACTTTATGTAATATTATTTTATGTTGTTCTTATCTATAACTGTTCTGTACTCAGTAATGTATTTTTAAGTTGTTTGTGAACCCCGGAAGAGTAGCTGCTGCATGTGCAATAGCTAATGGAAATCCTAATAAACTACTGTGAGCTCCAAAAGTATTGGGACAGTGACAATTTTGTTGTTTTGGGTCTGTACTCCAGCACTTTGGCTTTAAAATGTCAGCTTTAATTTTAGGTTATTTTCATCCATATCGGGTGAACAAGTCCTCAACTGGCAGCTTCATTAAATAGTACCTGCAAAACACCAGTCTCAACGTCAACAGTGAAGAGGCGACTCCGGGATGCTGGCTTTCTAGGCAGAGTTGCAAAGAAAAAGCCATATCTCAGACTGGCCAATAAAAATAAAAGATTAAAATGGGAAAAAGAACACAGACACTGGACAGAGGAACTCTGTCTAGAAGGCCAGCATCCCGGAGTCACCTCTTCACTGTTGTTGTTGAGACTGGTGTTTTGCGGGTACTATTTAATGAAGCTGCCAGTTGAGGACTTGTGAGGCGTCTGTTTCTCAAACTAGACACTCTAATGTACTTGTCCTCTTGCTCAGTTGTGCACCGGGGCCTCCCACTCCTCTTTCTATTCTGGTTAGAGCCAGTTTGCGCTGTTCTGTGAAGGGAGCAGTACACAGCGTTGTACGAGATCTTCAGTTTCTTGGCAATTTCTCGCATGGAATAGCCTTCATTCAGAACAAGAATAGACCAATGAGTTTCAGAAGAAAGGCCTTTGTTTCGTGCCATTTTGAGCCTGTAATCGAACCCACAAATGCTGATGCTCCAGATACTCAACAAGTCTAAAGAAGGCCAGTTTTATTGCTTCTTTAATCAGGACATCAGTTTTCAGCTGTGCTAACATAATTGCAAAAGGGATCAATTAGCCTTTTAAAATGATAAACTTGGATTAGCTAACACAACGTGCCATTGGAACACATGAATGATGGTTGCTGATAATGGGCCTCTGTACGCCTATGTAGATATTCCATTAAAAATCTGCCGTTTCCAGCTGCAATAGTCGTTTACAACATTAACAATGTATTTCTGATCAATTTGATGTTATTTTAATGGACAAGATATGTGCTTTTCTTTCAAAAACAAGGACATTTCTAAGTGACCCTAAACTTTTGAACGGTAGTGTATATGATTTTGCTGTTTGTTATAGGACCAAAAATATTGGATATTTGGTATATCCATACATCTCTGTGTTGGATAGATAACTCTTTGTGTTGTTGTTTGTTTAGTGTTTTCCAATTTTCCCAAAAGTGACTAGAGTCTATAGATTCTTCAATAACATTGAGCTGATTTCTGACGTGCTTTTTCCGTAGTGTATTTCTGTATTGTTTTAGTGATTCACCATAGTGAAGGCATAGGCTCAGGTTTTCTGGGTCTCTATGTTTTTGGTTGGATAGGTTTCTGAATTTCTTTCTTAGGTTTTTACATTCTTCATCAAACCATTTGTCAATGTGGTTGATTTTCTTAAGTTTTCTGGTTGAAATTGTTAGATTTGATAGGGAAGCTGAGAGGACAAATATAATGTTTAGGTTTTCTACTGCTAAGTTTACACCTTCACTATTACAGTGAAACGTTTTGTCCAGGAAGTTGTCTAAAAGGAATTGAATTTGTTGTTGCCTAATTGTTTTTTGGTAGGTTTCCACACTACTTTCCTTCCATCTATAGCATTTCTTAATATTATTCAGTTCCTTTGATGCCTCATGATTGAGTATTGCTCTGTTCAAGTAGACTGTGCTTTTGCTGTGATCTGATAGGTGTGTCAGTGGGCTGACTGTGAACGCTTTGAGAGACTCTGGGTTGAGGTCAGTGATAAAGTAGTGTACAGAACTAATGCCAAGAGATGAGCTATAGGTGTACCTACCGTAGGAGTCCCCTTGAAGCCTACCATTGACTATTTACAGTGGTGTAAAGTACTTAAGGAGTCCCCTCGAAGACTACTATTGACTATTTACAGTGGTGTAAAGTACTTAAGTAAAAATACTACTTAAGTCGTTCTTTTGGTATCTGTACTTTACTTTACTATTTAACTTTTACTTCACTAGATTCCTAAAGAAAACAATGTACTTATTACTCCATACATTTTCCCTGACACCCAAAAGTACTCGTTACATTTTGACAGGAAAATGGTCCAATTCATACACTTATCAAGAGAACATCCTTTGTCATCCCTACTGCATCTGATCTGGTGGACTCATGTAAGTCATTTATGCCATATGTTCATACAAGAGACCACAGGAAACTTATTTGATCAGAGGTTAGTTTGTTTAATAAGGATTGCAACCCGGAGTTTACACTTACAGTAATTTGCAAGCAAGACACTCAGTTCTAAAGATGGTGTTTTCCCTTTTTATCCTCTACTGTGGTTCACCCCACCCAGGGTGATGTGCCTTAACTTTATTACCATATAAGTTCATAATTATCAGTTGCTAATACAAAGATGTGTTTGTATCAGAAACTTTCTGTCCAAAAATTACACAGAAATATTAATCCATGCTTTTGTCACTTCTAGATTAGACTACTGCAATGCTCTACTTTCCGGCTACCCAGATAAAGCACTAAATAAACTTCAGTTAGTGCTAAACACAGCTGCTAGAATCTTGACTTGAACCAAAAAATGTGATCATATTACTCCAGTGCTAGCCTCTCTACGGCTAGCACTTAACGTCCTGTTAAGGCTAGGGCTGATTTCAAGGTTTTACTGCTAACCTACAAAGCATTACATGGACTTGCTCCTACCTATCTTTCGGATTTGGTCCTGCCGTACATACCTACACGTACGCTACGGTCACAAGACGCAGGGCTCCTTATTGTCACTAGAATTTCTAAGCAAACAGCTGGAGGCAGGGCTTTCTCCTATGGAGCTCCATTTTTATGGAATGGTCTGCCTATCCATGTGAGAGACGCAGACTCGGTCTCAACCTTTAAGTCTTTACTGAAGACTCATCTCTTGGATTAGTACTGTAGATATGTGGTAGTGGTGGAGTAGGGGCCTGAGGGCACAGAGTGTGTTGTGAAATCTGTGAATGTATTGTCATGTTTGTAAAATTGTATAAACTGCCTTAATTTTGCTGGACCCCAGGAAGAGTAGCTGCTCCCAAGGCAGCACCTAATGGGGATCCATAATAAAAACAAATACAAATACAAATCTCTTCAGTAGGTCCTATGATTGAGTGGAGTCTGGCCCAGGGGTGTGAAGGTGAAAAAGGCACTGGTGCGACGAACCAGCCCTTGCTGTCTCTGCCTGGCCAGTTCCCCTCTCTCCACTGGGATTCTCTGCCTCTAACCCTATTACGGGGGCTGAGTCACTGGCTTACTGGTGCTCTTCCATGCTGTCTCTAGGAGGGGTGCGTCACTTGAGTGGGTTGAGTCACTGACGTGGTCTTCCTGTCTGGGTTGGCGCCTCCCTCGGGTTTGTGTCGTGGAGGAGATCTTTGTGGGCTATACTTGGCCTTGTCTCAGGATTGTAAGTTGGTGGTTGAAGTTATCCCTCTAGTGGTGTGGGGGCTGTGCTTTGGCAAAGTGGGTGGGGTTATATCCTGCCTGGTTGGCCCTGTCCGGGGGTATCGTCGGACGGGGCCACAGTGTCTCCCGACCCCTCCTGTCTCAGCCTCCAGTATTTATGCTGCAATAGTTTGTGTTGGGGGGGCTAGGATCAGTCTGTTATATCTGGAGTATTTCTCCTGTCTTATTCGTTGTCCTGTGTGAATTTAAGTGTGCTCCCTCTAACTCTCTCTCTTTCTCTCTCTCTCTCTTTCTTTCTTTCTTTCTTTCTTTCTTTCTTTCTTTCTTTCTTTCTTTCTTTCTTTCTTTCTTTCTTTCTTTCTTTCTTTCTTTCTTTCTTTCTTTCTCTCTTTCTCTCTTTTCTCTCTTCTCTCGGAGGACCTGAACCCTAGGACCATACCTCAGGACTACCTGGCCTGATGACTCCTTGCTGTCCCCAGTCCACCTGATGTCCCCAGTCCACCTGCTGCTTCTCCAGTTTCAACTGTTCTGCTTGCAGCTATGGAACCCTGACCTGTTCACCGGATGTGCTACCTTGTCGCGGACCTGCTGTTTTGGACTCTCTCCCTACTGTCTCTAACTCTGAATGATTGGCTATGAAAAGCCAACTGACATTTACTCCTGAGGTGCTGACTTGTTGCACCCTCAACAACCACTGTGAATATTATTATTTGACCCTGCTGGTCATCTATGAACGTTTGAACATCTTGGCCATGTTCTGTTATAATCTCCATCCAGCACAGCCAGAAGAGGACTGGCCACCTCTCAGAGCCTAGTTCCTCTCGAATTTTCTTCCAGGTTCATGCCTTTCTAGGGAGTTTTTCCTAGCCACCATGCTTCTACATCTGCATTGCTTGCTGTTTGGTGTTTTAGGCTGAGTTTCTGTATAGCACTTTGTGACGTCGGCTGATGTAAAAAGGGCTTTATAAATACATTTGATTGATTGATGTCTCTGCTAGGCGGAGTTCAGCTTATTGCGTTATTGGCAGTTATTTTCCCAATCCTTCTTACTCTTATTGCTATCATGTGCTAGCAGAAGTAAGACTGGAACATAGCATCAACAGGAACTCTTAGTTCCCTTTATCCATCTGTTAACGACTTTGTATGACTTTGTACAGTTGTCTCTTCATGCACGTGCAATGTGTCTATCATTGATCCTTAATCTCAATTTAAAGCAAAAATTACTTTTGTAATTACAGGTGTTCCTATAATTTACAGATATTATAAAATTCCTTACGCTCACTAAACACAAATGCTTTGTTTGTAAATGATGTCTGAGTGATGGAGTGTGCCCCTGGCTATCTGTAAATAAAAATAAAATTAAAATAAAATGGTGCCATATGTTTCGCTTAATATAAGGAATTTGAAATTGTTTTTACTTTTGAAACTTAAGTACATTTGAGCAATTCCATTTGCTTTTGATACTTAAGTATATTTAAAACCAAAGACTTTTACTCAAGTATTATTTTACTGGGTGACTTTCACTTTTACTTGAGTCATTTTCTGTTAAGGTATCTTATTTTTACTTAAGTATGACAATTGAGTACTTTTTCCACCATTGAGTATTTACATACCCAGCGTGGGACAGAGCTACAGGAGTTTTTGTTGGTTATGTTGTCGTAGTTGTGCTTAGGGGGGCATATGGGGGAGAGAATCCTGTTTCCTCCAGGTAGGTGTTTGTTCCCCTGTGTGCTGAGGGTGTCAGGTTCTTGTACAGTTCTGGCATTTAGGTCACCACAGACTAGTACATGTACCTGGGCCTGGAAATGTCCCTGGGCCTGGAAATGATTGACTTCCCCCTCCAGGATGGAGAAGCTGTCTTCATTAAAGTATGGGGATTATTGTGGGGGGATATGGGGAGCACACAGGAGGACATTTTTCTCTGTTGAGATCATTTCCTTTTGAATTTCTAGCCAAATGTTCCTATTTTGATTAATTTAACAGAGTGAGTTAGGTCTGCTCTATACCAAATTAGCATACCCCTTGAGTCACTTCCCTGTTTTACACCTGGTAGTTTGGTGGATGGAACTACCAGTTCTCTGTAACTTAGAGGGCAACCAGTGGGTCCGTCTCCTCTATACCACCCACCTGGTAGTGTGGTGGATGGAACTACCAGTTCTCTGTAACTTAGAGGGCAACCAGTGGGTCCATCTCCTCTATACCATGTTTTTTGTAGGATGACAATGTCTGTATTTCTGATTTCTTTGGTGAAGTTCAGGTTCCTGCTCTTTAGGCCAAAGCCAGATGACCTCAGGCCTTGGATATTCTAGGATGAAATAGTGAAGGCTTTGTGTTCCATAATGTGTCCAATATTGTTAGCCGTGTGGTTTTTAGCCATGTGGTTTGTCTCTCTCTCTCTCTCTCTCTGTCCATCTCTCTCTTTCTCTCTCTCTCTCTCTGTCTGTCTATCTATCTCTCTCTTTCTTTCTCACTGTTTCTCTCTCTCTCTCTCTCTCTCTCTCTCTCTCTCTCTCTCTCTCTCTCTCTCTCACTGTCTGTCAGTTCAGAAACCAACCTTTTCAATATACTGTTGACAAAAGGAGGATGAGAGTACTGATAGTCACTATAAGTAAACATCCTTTACACTTTCCCTCTCTCTTTTCCTTCTTTATACTGTACCTCTCCTCCCTACACACTTTCTCTCTATTCAAACATTACTCATGTAGATACTGTATGTACCTACAGGGAATGGTTTCCTCAGGAGAGTGTGTTGGTCTCATGTCAACTATAATCTTCTTCTTCTTCTTCTTCGTCTTCTTCTTGTTTGATATAATGGCGGTGTGCAAACCAATGTTAAAGGTGCATGTCGCCACCTACTGTGCAGAAGTGTGTGGTCAATCATGGTTTACAACATTAGCTCCACATTTCTAAATCCTACTACATAACTCAGTACTTCTGGGAAAATAAAAAAGAGCCTTCAAATAGTTCCTCCCTCAACCCCAAATCCCTTCCAAACACCCCCAACCCTGTCCAACCCAACTATAACCTTTGACCTCACAGAACAGCTCAATATGATTGGTTGGGTAGATCCAGTCAACAAAGCTGTGTGATTCACACAAACACACCCCACGCCCGTCTGAGGAGAGGAGTCAGTAGGGTGAGTCTGGAAATTCATCCCCATTGTTGTTTTGTTGATGTGACGTGAGATTGTTTCTGTTTTTATTGAGATGTCAAGAAGATCTCTGTGCCTTATTGTGGCTCTAATCTATTATTAGAAATGAGAATCTTTCTCAGTGACACAATAACTATTGTGGTTGGATGATCAAGACAGAAACAGATAGTTATTCCTGTGGCGTTCTGTATAAGACATGCAGCTTCAGAGAACTTGTGTTGTTACTCTGTCAGCCTTCCTTCCCCTATCTTTTGGATGTTGTGTAAATGTGTTTGACCCCCAGCCCCTTTCCGCCTGGTCTGATTAGAGGGAGGGAGTTTGATGGTTCGAGACGAGCACTCTGCTCATACGAGGCCTCGCTGAGTCTCTTTCTCTGCATTATGTCATAATGGAGCCCTGGAATACTATCTGCTACTGCGTGGAGAAATACAGAGCGAACTTTGAACTCTATTGGTCAGCTGCCTGGAGATAAGGAAGGGAGCGGGTTTAGAGAGGCCGCCACACGACAAGCAAGGACAACACGCGACACGTCAGCTGGAGACGCAGTTCTGTACCACACTGGAGGACCTACAGGAGAACTGGCAGGTGTACTGGCTTTTAGTGTGTTCTCTGAGGTGCGACAATAACCCCTATACAGGAGAATAATTGGTATACACCACTGGGGAACACATCGAAGATCTTGAGAGGAGGGATATAAAGAAAAGTTCTAAAGGAGGGATCAGTGTTCCCTGGCACAGGTAAGTGGCTTTTCTGGTTCTCCAAAGCACAGAAGAGCAGAGCAGAGACAGTCAGACATGCAGGTGAGGCCAGGCTAGGCTCTGGAATGTCTTTCAGCAGGCCAAATAAAGACAGTACAGCAGTGGTATTCAAAGTCGGGGTCTGCAGTGGTGTCGCCAAAATAAAATACAAATTAAGAGTACAGGTCATTGTATGGGACAATATACAAAAGGTTTTGAGAAAAATAATTAGAAAAATGTAAATGTATTTATTGGTTTCTTTTCATTTCGATAAGAGATGAAAATGTAATGAATTGAAAGTTATTTGTTGATCAAATGTACTGATTTTAAGAAATTATTGCGAGGGGGAAAAAATGGTGTCCCCAGAAATTCTGGCGGAAGAAATGGGGTCCCCGTTGCAAAAGTTTGAATACCTCTGGGCGTGGATAGTGGTAGAAAGAAAAAGAGAGGGCGGGTTATACACGGAATCATTTCAGCTTAAGGAGAGAGGGGGCTGACTCTGATTGGCTCCATGGGTAACTAACAACACTCCTGCCAAAGGCAGGGGGAGGAGAGAGAGAGAAAGCTACGGGCCTCAGTGTGCCATGCAGTCGCTAACCTATGTGAGAATGAGCCCTGAAGTGTGTGTTGTGTTGCCTCACCGGGACTTGAGATTGACAGGGAAGTATTTGTTCCTTGATTCAGGCTAACGTTTGATGGATTCTACGCTCTCCTCTGCCCTGAAGACAAACCCTACAGGAACAACCCCACAGTCCCAGATCTGAGAACAGGAGTGGGACACACACCCCAAACGGAGCTTGGAGCCAGTTGTCATGGCGATGACGGCCCTGTTCAGGGGCAAGTGGGGTCAAAAGTCACAGGAGCCCCCTGAGAAGCGGCCCGCAGCGCCGGTGCACTCCAGCAATCACGAGGAGGATGAGGAGGATGACAGGGTCATCACCCCCATCCGCAGGAACTCCCGTTTCTACCGTTCCATGAGGAAGAAGAGGCTGGCCTCGTCAGAACAACCTGAAAGTAAGAATAGAATACCCCCTCTTCCCTTCCGCTCAGAATTTCACCAAGTGTCTGTGTCTTTTGTCTGCTACAGTGGAGAGTCATTAAGTTTGAGAATACAGTAACTCATTCAGTTTGAAAATACCTGGGATTTAGGTAGCATGGAATGCTATAATCTATGTCTACAGCAGTTTTAGGAAAGTTCTGACGTTTGTCTCCATCTAATTTCATGTAAGGCCCTAATTCTAGAGTTTAAAGCTGAGCTGGTTGGTTAACTGGATCTCTTTAGCAGTGGTGGAAAAATTACCCAATTTTTGGGTACCTTAATGGAAAATGACTCAAATAAAAGTGAAAGCAACCCAGTAAAATACTACTTGAGTGAAAGTCTGAAAGTGTTTGGTTTTAAATATACTTAAGTATCAAAAGTAAATGAATTGCTAAAATACACTACACGACCAAAAATATGTGGACAGCTGCTCATTGAACATCTCATTCCAAAATCATGGGCATTAATATGGAGTTGGTCCCCCCTTTGCTGCTATAACAGCCTCCACTCACCTGTGAAGGCTTTCCCCTAGATGTTGAAACATTGCTGCGGGGACTTGCTTCCATTCAGCCACAACTGATGTTGAGCGATTGGGCCTGACTCGCAGTTTGAATTCCAATTCATCACAAAGGTGTTTGATGGGGTTGAGGTCAGGGCTCTGTGCAGGCCAGTCAAGTTCCTCAACACCGATTGGCATTGCGCATGGTGATCTTAGGCTTGTGTGGAGCTGCTCGGCCATGGAAACCCACTTCATGAAGCTCCCGACGAACAGTTCTTGTGCTGACGTTGCTTCCAGAGTCAGTTTGGAACAGTAGTGAGTGTTGCAACCGAGGACAGATGATTTTTACGCACTACGCGGTTCAGCACTCGGCGGTACCATTCTGTGAGCTTGTGTGGCCTACCACTTTGCGGGTGAGCCGTTGTTGCTCCTACACGTTTCCACTTCACAATAACAGGACTTACAGTTGACTGGGGCAGCTCTAGCAGGGCAGACATTTGATGAACTGACTTGTTGGAAAGGTCACTGAGCTCTTCAGTAAGGCCATTCAACTGCACATTCCAAAATCCTGAAGTATCCCTTTAAGCAAACCAGATGGCATGATTTTTATTTTTATTTTTACAGATAACCAGGGGCGCAAACACACAGACATCATTTACAAACCAAGCATTTGCGTTTAATGAGTCTGCCAGATCAGAGGCAGTAAGGATGACCAGAGATGTTCTCTTGATAACTGTGTGAATTGGAAAATATTCCTATCCTGCTAAGCAATCGAAATGTAAGGAGTAAAAAGTACCTTTATTTTCTTTAGGAATGTGGTGAAGTAAAAGTTGTCAAAAATATCAATAGTTGTTATTCTGTGATGTTCCATAGACCACAGAAAGGGAGCGGTTGTATTGTTCTACAGAGACCACAGAAAGGGAGCGGTTGTATTGTTCTACAGAGAACGGGAGCGGTTGTATTGTTCTACAGAGAACACAGAACGGGAGCGGTTGTATTGTTCTACAGAGAACACAGGCTTGACGGTAGGCCGGTCCTGAGAGCTAATGAAACCAGAGGAACCGGTTCCAATGTTTTAAAATATGAGTGATGCCTGTTCTTCTAGCCACCCACCTTTAACCTCATATAGCCTGAGGCTGGAGAGGAGAGCTACCATCACTGAAATACACCTTTCCCACTGGGCAAAAAATGGTTGAATCAACGTTGTTTTCACGTGATGACGTTGATTCAACTTGGAAAACTGATTGGACTTGCAAAAAGTCATCAACCCATAAGGGAATTTCGTTTTCTATTAACTGAAATTCAATAACAGGGTGACTTTTTTTGTTGTTGATTTCACGTTGAATTCAAGTTAAATTCACATTAGTTGACAACTCAACCAAGTGAAAATCAAAACTAGACGTGGAACTGACGTCTGTGCCCAGTGGGTTGTTAACATTTAGTACATACCATAATATATAATATATATAACAACAAAGTATTCAGATACATGAATGTGTTGGACAATGAACTGTGTGACTACACTAGTGCATTCTATGGCAGTATTGTATGCTGTTTTTATTTCAACCATCCCCCTATTTTTGTTTATTACCCCAAATAAAGGTGACACCTGTACATGGTGCAGGTTTCCAGGAACAGACACAGACCGCTAATTTCTCCAGGACTCTTTCCTGGTCCCTGGGAGACTTTGCCCAGCCTGTGGGATAGGCTTTTAGGGTGTGAGGGAAATTGCTTTATTTATGACCAGTTAGGTCAGGAGAGTCAGGTGCCCTAGTTAAACAAGAGTACGTTGTAAAACTTTTCATAAAACATATGGGACAATTCTAAAATAGGATGAGAAGAGGTGATACTCTTAGATGACCTAAGCATCAAAGACTGTAACCGTTGATATTTCATTCTTGAAGGATTTGAGTCCTTTGAGATGAAGTCAAACCATTATTCAACCTCTAGTCAACGCTGGTTACGATTTTCACTTTGGGGATAACCTTATCTCTGTCCAAGTGCTCTTTCTTATTATGGGAGTTGTATAACAATTGTTGTTGAACTTTTTCATTCCCCATATGCTCTCAAAACAACCTTGAATCTACAGGAATGATGTACAGTAATGGCTGGATGAGTTTAGAAAGCTAGGTTGATGTTTGTGTAAGCGACCTACATGTTGGCTAGTAAGGAGTTTGTTGTGGATGATCTTACAGTACTGGGACAGCTGCACTTTTAGTGCCGGATTGTGGATGTGTTTTTTCTGTATGTTGCTATGAACAAGTGCTGTGGGTGCCCTTGTATGGGACTGGACTGGCTGTTTCCTAGCTACTAAGGTGTGTGTGTGTGTGTGTGTGTGTGGGACTGGCTGTTTCCTAGCTACTAAGGTGTGTGTGTGTGTGTGTGTGTGTGTGTGTGTGTGTGTGTGTGTGTGTGTGTGTGTGTGTGGGACTGGACTGGCTGTTTCCTAGCTACTAAGGTGTGTGTGTGTGTGTGGGACTGGACTGGCTGTTTCCTAGCTACTAAGGTGTGTGTGGGGGACTGGACTGGCTGTTTCATAGCTACTGAGGTGTGTGTGTGTGTGGGACTGGACTGGCTGTTTCCTAGCTACTGAGGTGTGTCGGACTGGACTGGCTGTTTCCTAGCTACTGAGGTGTGTGTGTGTGTGGGGGACTGGACTGGCTGTTTCCTAGCTACTGAGGTGTGTGTGGGACTGGACTGGCTGTTTCATAGCTACTGAGGTGTGTGTGGGATTGGACTGGCTGTTTCATAGCTACTAAGGTGTGTGTCGGACTGGACTGGCTGTTTCCTAGCTACTGAGGTGTGTGTGTGTGTGGGGGACTGGACTGGCTGTTTCCTAGCTACTGAGGTGTGTGTGTGTGTGTGTGCGAATGGACTGGCTGTTGCATAGCTACTGAGGTGTGTGTGTGACTGGACTGGCTGTTTCCTAGCTACTGAGGTGTGTGTGTGTGGGACTGGACTGGCTGTTTCCTAGCTACTGAGGTGTGTGGGACTGGACTGGCTGTTTCATAGCTACTGAGGTCTGTGTGTGTGTGGGACTGGCTGTTGCCTAGCTACTGAGGTGTGTGTGGGACTGGACTGGCTGTTTCCTAGCTACTGAGGTGTGTGTGGGACTGGACTGGCTGTTTCCTAGCTACTGAGGTGTGTGTGTGTGGGACTGGACTGGCTGTTTCCTAGCTACTGAGGTGTGTGGGACTGGACTGGCTGTTTCATAGCTACTGAGGTCTGTGTGTGTGTGGGACTGGCTGTTGCCTAGCTACTGAGGTGTGTGGGGGACTGGACTGGCTGCTTCCTAGCTACTCAGGTGTGTGTGTGTGTGGGACTGGATTGGCTGTTTCATAGCTACTGAGGTGTGTGTGTGGGACTGGACTGGCTGTTTCCTAGCTACTGAGATGTGTGTGTGTGTGTGTGTGTGTGTGTGCGTGCGTGTGGGACTGGACTGGCTGTTTCCTAGCTACTTTGGTGTGTGTGTGCGAATGGACTGGCTGTTTCCTAGCTACTGAGGTGTGTGTGTGGGACTGGACTGGCTGTTTCATAGCTACTGAGGTGTGTGGGACTGGACTGGCTGTTTCATAGCTACTGAGGTGTGTGGGACTGGACTGGCTGTTTCATAGCTACTGAGGTGTGTGTGTGTGGGACAGAACTGGCTGTTTCATAGCTACTGAGGTGTGTGTGTGGGACAGAACTGTCTGTTTCATAGCTACTGAGGTGTGTGTGTGGGACTGGACTGGCTGTTTCATGGCTACTGAGGTGTGTGGGGGACTGGACTGTCTGTTTCCTAGCTACTGAGGTGTGTGTGTGTGCGAATGGACTGGCTGTTTCATAGCTACTGAGGTGTGTGGGACTGGCTGTTTCATAGCTACTGAGGTGTGTGGGACTGGCTGTTTTATAGCTACTGAGGTGAAGTTACCGCCAGGTAAATCTATGATGTTGAAATGACTATTTACTCTGTTCCATCTGACTGCGCAATCCACTGTCTCATCAGCTCAGCCAGGCAATTTATATACTAGATCTACACTGGTAAAAGTGTCTAGACATTATCTCCTGTTTCTTTTTGATGGTTTTCAACATCGGTTATTTGTAATTACCTTGCTGGTGGTCTCTCTGATATTTGCAACATTGTTTCAATATTGAAATTCGATCTCCAGCTGCTCATTGTCTTGGATATATCCCCCAAAAATCACTAGACAATAGATTAAACAAACCCAAACGCAGCTACTTTGCTGTTATTCTGGCAACACTGTTAAGCGTGACTGTGTTAGCCAAAGTTGGCTAGCTAGCAAGCAAGGGATAAGAACGTTACCAACCATCATGGCAACGGAACGTTTTAGAACGAACGACTGTCCATAGATTTAGAACAAAAAAACTTAATGACTGAGTTGCCTCTCTAGCAACCGATAGAACGAATGACAAGCTGGCTTGGGTACCAATCATTGATTTGTGTCTGAACTATATCTCATGGAAGTATGAAACAGTATGAATAAGTTCATAAAGATTTCAATTAAAATATGTCAATCATTATTTGAATATGTTGGTAACCCGTTGTATAAAAGTGATAATGCCAGAGAAGCTGGTGTTTGGAGGATATATTAGTATGGTTACCGGTCCAAGACGAACCCGTGCCAATATATCCTCCAAACACCGGATTCTCGGGCATTATCACTTAACTAGAACAACATGTGCCTTTGCCCTCTGTGGTCTTAGATCAGCAGAAAAAGGTGGCTCTTAACTGATGCATATCAGTTCATATCACTTCTCTTACAACAATAACCTGGAACATATGGAAGCAATTGACCCCAAATAAGCAGGAGGTAATCTCAGAAAAGGGGAATTTGAAGGCTAGCTATCCAGATTGGTCCATGCAATCTGAGGTCCTTGGCTTGTCCCTACCTCATTAAAATTGACATTTGTAAATGGTTAAAGGAAGGGTTAGGGTTAAGGTTTAGGGTAGGGACATCCCAAGGATCCCGGATTGCACTGACCTATCAAGCTCTTTCATGTCAGTGAAGATTAGATATGTCAAAGAACAGGAGGTACCTTGGCCACTGGAGTGTTGAGAAAGTTCAAACTGTATGCCCATTGGCCAGAATCTTACAATGCTATCTCATCATCTCCCTACTCGATTTACCTGATTCCCTTAATCCTTTAAGTGGTGACATTGATAGTCTGCCAAGTGTATATTCTTCTGAGGAGTTCTGGGTTATTATTATGGTCTGTCTGAGTCAGCAACCAGGAGTTTCCTGACCAAAAATGCCCCAAAGTCCAATGTGTTTGTGACCTCATGTACCACATTCAAAATATAATATTGTCCTTTGTTTTAGTTGTATAGACAATAGTTGACACATCTCAATGTCTCTTTTGTTAAATCGGATTCACACAGCTGTTTATCAAGAGCTTATAGCTGACTAAATCAAATTTCACTGTGTGAGTGTTCTCATGAGATAATCACTCACTTAACACAACCACTTGGTGTCAGTTTGCCAGAGGAAAATCAGGTCTGAACGGTGTTAGTCAGTGGTGCAGCAGCTTTTATAGAACCAGAATGGAGCTGCTAGGCAAACAGTGCCATTGAAAAACAATCACTAAGTAGACTAGTTCAGCACTGAGAGGAAAACCCAGTTATTCACGTGTCCCAGGGTACTGTAATCTGCTGAAAACACACTCTCCCTCAATCCAACTCAGGAGGCTCTCCTAGCAACACATTCTTCCATCTAAAGGAGGTTTCAAAGTCATGACCACCTGCCAATCAGCCCTGTACTCACTGTGTGTGCGTTTTAATATAGGAAAATAGAGCTAGAGTATTTTAATTTCCTTGTCCTTCACTCACTGTTTCTTCTTTGCTCACACCCCTTTCCCTTAATTAAGGATTATCTTCTCTCTTTTCCTCTCTCCCTCTTTCAGGACCTGCAGTCTCTCTGAGGCCTGGCCCAGAGCCCAGCCCAGCCAGCAGGTCAGGCAGCAGCACCCTCAGTGTCCCTGATCTCCAGAAAACTCCCCTATCTCCCCGGGCACGACGGTGAGCCCCGCCATAAGCCAGGCCAGACTGATTCAAACCCAGACACTCACACGCAGACACACACTCAAACTGAGAAGCAACCAATTTATCATTGTCTTTTATGAGCTGCCTTTCCATTGAGTGAGATTTGAGTCTAGAGCAGGCTGCACTGCTCTTTGTCCTATATATTGTGTCAAGGAATATCTGTTTTCTGAGTGTGTTACAGTTAAATTGACATTTTAGTCATTTAGCAGATGCTCTTATCTAGAGCGACTTAAAGTAGTGAGTGGATACATTTTCATACTTTTTTGTTACTGTAATACAGATAGAGTTATATTTGCCTCATCTTCAAGTAGAGATATCTCTTTTGCTTATTGTTATTGCAGCTGCTTATTACTGTGTACGTGTTGTATGTAGTAAGCCAACATCTCCACGACCACTCCATTCTGGAACTGTGTTGCCAAGCAACGGGGAGCCCAGGAGCCCACACATACTTTCTAGCGGGGCCTCTTCCCCTCTTTGGATGAGGAGCGGAGGAGGAGGAGGAGAAGGAGGGAGGAAGAGCGCAGATGCTTCTCCAGCTAGCGGTCAGTGTGGAGGGGGCTCCACTTCCTCCATCTCCATTTCTAGCGCTCTGTTGTACCGGACACATGGCATGCACGCACACACTGAAGACATGGAGAGCCTCTCAGAATGCACCGCCGCTTGCTCTGTACGGGAGCCCGGAGGGGACACACAGTCACCGCAACCAGCGGAAGAGGGGGTCGACGTAGAGGGAGTCAAACTCAGGTAAAAAGATGGGGAGAAGAACTGTTGGGTTCTGCAAGTGGTAATTATGTGCTAATTGGTAACTGATTAATGAAAGTGCAGTATGTTGCAGGTGATTTATTTCTGTGTAATAATATGCTGAAGAGGGTGAGCCTTTTGAAGAGGTGCTCAGTGAAGTCCTAAAACAGTATGTAGTGAGCTAGACAGTGTGGAGATAAACATGTAGTCCTCTGATTTTTTTTGTGCCTGTAGAATGAGAGGAAGTGGGAGTTGCAGCATTTCTGTACCTTCTATCAAATCCATATTGGTAGCATAAAGGAGTCCCTGGGCTCTGGTTTAAATCTTGGGGCATGAATATATTCCTTATTTTATGTGAATCTTCTTTTTAAAATGCATATTATTGATTTTGAGGATGGAATGTCTGTGGGAACAAGGATCTATTGGTAGCCTGTTGAGATATGAATATCTAACATTTCTCATGCAGTGTCAGGAGGCCACGAACAGATGGTATTTGGACAATGTGAAAGGAAGTGCTTTCAATCTGACTCTCATAGACCTCTAGATGTTCCAATGATTGTCCTCGAATTGTTGTAAATTATAGGATGAACAGTGCTTTGCCGTTGACGTCAAAGCATCTCCTTGCTCATCTTTCTTTTTCTCTCTTTCTTTCTCTCATTCTCTCTTACTCTACTCAGATTGGTGAGCAATGGGGAAAGAAAGGGCTCAACACCATTGAAAATAGAATCCATCTGCTACAGTCTCAACATTGTCAAGAACGTTGGTGAGAAAAATGTAGCCAGTAGAACTGTCAATTCCATGCAAGTTGGAGGTAACATATGTATTCCACCCACAGCCCTTCGACCTCCAGAGCTGCTGCTGCACTGACATAATGATATTCTCTGTTCCACCACACACACATGCGCAGATAGTGGTACACACAAACACATGCAGGTACACACATGAATGCAGGTATGAACACACGCATACACACACACACACACACACACACACACACACACACACACACACACACACACACACACACACACACACACACACACACACACACACACACACACACACACACACACACACACACACACACACACACACACACACACACACACACACACACAGCTGTTAACAACAACATATCTATCCTATGACATTGCCTTAAAAAGAACAAGATTTCCCTGAAGTTCCATCCATCTATCACTTAAAACTTCACTGTGCATCCGTCAAGGTTGAAGGTTAAGTTTAGTGTGTGGCGGGGCTCTGTTATCTGTACTTACAGTAATGGGTATAGATGAGTTCAGAGCAAGGTTATGTCCTTTGAAAGGATGCATTAATAGAAGAACTCGGGCGAAAGTGCTTATTGTCAACATGTTGGTTCAGGCATGCCTCTTTCTCCTTCTCTCTCAATCTTACCCTCTCTCTCCATCTCTCGCTCTGCTTGTCTTTATAGCCCTCTTTTCTCTCTCCCTCTCTTATATAAGTGTCAATACCAGACACCCACCTACAATAGGTTAGCATTTGAATCTGACTAAAGGGGCTTATGCAACTGTTTCCTGCTTTTCACAATCCCTTTAACCTCTGTCGGGTAAGAGGGCTAAACACACTCACACATGCATGCGTGCACATACACACACACACACACACACAGTGCCAAACCACCCCGCTTATCAATGTGCAAATATCAAGCCCTCTTTCACCTGAAACTGGCTGAGGTAAAGAGAAAGAAAAGAGAGGACTGATAGAGAAATGTGAAGTCAGTCAGCCACTGGTGGCCTGCCAATATGCAAAGGAGATGAGATCCATTATTTCATAGGAGATGAGATCCATTATTTCATAGGAGATGAGATCCATTATTTCATAGGAGATGAGATCCATTCTTTCATAGGAGATGAGATCCATTCTTTCATAGGGGATGAGATCCATTCCTTCCAAATTTACTGTACACAATAACTCATGTCGTTACAACTCCACGATTTCACATAAATATAAAGGGAACGTTTTAGTTCTAGGTCACGGGGGTCAATGTAAAGACACCAAAGTGTAGTTGTGAGTTAGAAGTTTGATTCCCCCATGGGCCACATATGCTGTGTGATGTGGCTTCAGACTAAAGTGTCTGCTAAATAACCCTAATAATATAATATTGTTATCAACCAAACATGACCATGTGCTCAGACTCATGTTGTCTTCCTTCTGTCTTTTTTCTTTCTATTTGTCCCTTTTTTCCCTCCAGCCTTCCTGTACCAGGAGTACCGGGACACATCCAAACAGCAGGAGATCGAGCAGCGACGGCAGCAGGAAGGGTTGGGGGTGACGTCTCCACCAGCCCTGCAGCTGCAGCTGAGGAACACCTCCCGCTCTCTGAGTCTGTGGCAGAACCTGGAGGTTGTGCAGCAGAGCGGCCTGCTCACCCAGCTACCGCAGAGAGAGATCATCATACAAGAGGTGTGAGGTCAAAGGTCATACAGTAGAGGGAAGGGCTGTACAGCAGAGAGAGAGGTGAAAGGTTATACTGTAGGGTAAAAGTTCAGAGAGGTCTTACCTGAATGGTAAGTGAGTGCCTTCTTGACCTGTGTCCTCTCTCTCTTCTCTAGGCCATGTTTGAGCTGGTAACCTCAGAGGCGTCCTACTACAAGAGTCTGGAGGTGCTGGAGACCCACTTCCTGAAGAACCCTGTGCTGGTCAACACACTCAGCCAATCAGACATGCACTTCCTGTTCTCCAACATTGAAGAGGTGATGAAGGCCAGCGAGAGGTAAGAGAAGCGTTTGTGTGTGTGACTAATCAGCACCCCATCCTCTCTGCAATGTTTGACTACTGACCCCACTAAACTGCTGTTAAGCTTTCTGAAAGTAAAAAGCAAACAAGTCCTTAATCATCTTTCATTCCATATCATACTGTAATAGTTGTACGGTGACATTTATTCACCTGTCCCCTGCTGCTGATGCCGTACTATACATCCTTCCTTAGGTTCCTGATGGACCTGGAGAACCGCATCGAACAGTCCCTCCAGATCTCAGAGGTGTGTGACATCGTCCACCACCACGCCGTCAAGCACTTCCACGTCTTTATCACCTACGTCATCAACCAGGTGTATCAGGAGAAGAATTACCGACGCATTCTGTGGGTACCCCTCCAACTAATGTCTACAGTAGTACCATATGTTGTGTAACCTCTCTGTGCAGTAGTACAATAGATGGTGTTGTGGTTGGTATGGCAGCTGTAATAATAATAATAGTGAAGACATCAAAACTATGAAATAACACATATGGAATCATGTAGTAAGCAAAAAAAAGTGTTAAACAAATCAAAACATATTTTATATTTGAAATTCTTCAACATAGCCACTCTTTGCCTTGATGACAGCTTTGCACACTCTTGGTAATCTCTCAACCAGCTTCGCTTGGAATGCTTTTCCAACAGTGTTGAAGGAGTTCCCACATATGCTGAGCACTTGTTGGCTGCTTTTCCTTCACTCTGTGGTCCAACTCATCCCAAACCATCTCAATTGGGTTGAGGTTGGGTGATTATGGAGGCTAGGTAATCTGATGCAGCACTCCATCACTCTCCTTCTTGGTCAAATAGCCCTTCTACAGTCTGGAGGGGTGTTGGGTCATTTTCCTGTTGAAAAACAAATGATAGTCCCACTAAGCGCAACCCAGATGGAATGGTGTATCGCTGCAGAATGCTGTGGCCATGGTGGTTAAGTGTGCCTTGAATTCTAAATAAATAATTGACAGTATCACCAGCAAAGCACCCCCACACCATCACAGCTCCTCCTCCATGCTTCACAGTGGGAACCCCCCATTGGAGATCATCCGTTCACCTACTCTCCGTCTCACAAAGACACTGCGGTTGGAACCAAAAATTTTACATTTGAACTCATCAGACCAAAGAACAGATTTCCACCAGTCTAATGTCCATTGCTCATGTTTCTTGGCCCAAGCAAGTCTATTCTTCTTATTGGTGTCCTTTAGTAGTGGTTTCTTTGCAGAAATTGACCATGAAGGCCTGATTTACGCAGTCTCCTATGAACAGTTGATGTTGAGATGTCTGTTATTTGAACTCTGTAAAGCTCTCCTCTGCAGCAGAGGTAACTCTGGGTCTTCCTTTCCTGTGGTGGTCCTCATGAGAGCCAGTTTCATCATAGTGCTTGAGGGTTTTTGCGACTGCACTTGAAGATACTTTCAAAGTTCTTGAAATGTTCTGTAATGACTGACCTAAATGTCTTTAAAGTAATGATGGTGTCACACCCTGGCCTTAGTTATCTTTGTTTTCATTATTATTTTAGTTAGGTCAGGGTGTGACATGGGGAATGTATGTGTTTTGGTTTGTCTAGGGGTTTGTACGTTTAATGGGTCAGTGTCTTGTCTAGGTGTTTGTATGTCTATGGCTGCCTAGATTGGTTCTCAATTAGAGGCAGCTGTGGTTTATTTGTCTCTGATTGAGAGCCATATTTAAGGCAGCCATAGGCATTTGGGTTTTGTGGGTAAATGTCTATGTTGTACGTTTGTTGCTTGTGTTATGCACTTACGTCGTTAGCTTCACGGTCGTTTGTTGTTTTGTTTAGTTTGTTATCAGTGTTCGTTTCTTGGTTTTTCCTTCTCTAAATAAAAGAGAATGTATTTGGCACACGCTGCGCCTTGGTCCTCTCTCTCTCCGCAAGACGATCGTGACAGATGGACTGTCGTTTCTCTTTGCTTATTTGAGCTGTTCTTGACATAATATGGACTTGATCTTTTACCAAATAGGGCTATCTTCTGTATACCATCCCTATCTTGTCACAACACAACTGATTGTCTCAAACACATTAAGAAAGAAAGAAATTCTACAAAATGAACGTGCTCAGTCCCCTCATGTACTCCCTGTTCACTCATGACTGCATGGCCAGGCACAACTCCAACACCATCATCAAGTTTGCGGATGACACAACAGTAGTAGTAGGCCTGATCACCGACAACGATGAGACAGCCTATAGGGAGAAGGTCAGAGACCTGGCCATGTGGTGTCAGGACAACAACCTCTCCCTCAACGTGATCAAGACAAATGAGATGATTGTGGACTACAGGATAATGAGGACCGAGCACGCCCCCCATTCTCATCGACAGGGCTGTAGTGGAACAGGTTGAGAGCTTCAAGTTCCTTGGTGTCCACATCACCAACAAACTATCATGGTCCAAACACACCAAGACAGTTGTGAAGAAGGCACGACAATGCCTATTACCCTCAGGAGACTGAAAAGATTTGGCATGGGTCCTCAGATCCTCAAAAAGTTCTACAGCTGCACCATCGAGAGCATCCTGACCTGATATGGTAACTGCTCGGCCTCCGACCGCAAGGCACTACAGAGGGTAGTGCGTACGGTCCAGCACATCACTGGGGCCAAGCTTCCTGCCATCCAGGACCTCTATACCAGGCGGTGTCAGAGGAAGGCCTTAAAAATTGCCAAAGACTCCAGCCACCCGAGTAATAGACTGTTCTCTCTGCTACCGCACGGCAAGCGGTACCGGAGCGCCAAGTCTAGGTCCAAAAGGCTTCTTAACAGCTGCTACCCCCAAGCCATAAGACTCCTGAACAGCTTATCAAATGGCTACCTGGTCTATTTGCATTGCCCCACCTCCATTTTTACACTGCTGCTACTCTCTGTTTATTATCTATGCATAGTCCCTTTACGTCTACCTACATGTACATATTACCTCGACTAACCTGTGCATTGACTCGGTACCCCCTGAATATAGTCTTGTTACTGTTTATTTTATTGTTATTTTTTTGATTCAGTTGATTTTAGTAAATACTTTCTTAACACTCAATTTTCATAACTGCATTGTTGGTTAAGGGCTTGTAAGTACGCATTTCACTGTAAGATCTACACCTGTTGTATTCGGCGCATGTGACAAATAACATTTTATTTGATTTAATACGGTGTTAGGCCACCATGAGCCAGAATAGCTTCGATTCTACATGTGTCTGGAACTCTGGTGTCGCATCCCTCCAACATTCTTCCATCAAACCATTCAGTGGCCAATCATGCCCTGTGGATGGGGGCATTGTCATCCTTTGGGGGAATAGCCATGGTAGCCAAAATAATGGACTGCCCAGCATTTTTATACGTGAACCTAAGCACAATGGGATGTTAATAGCTTCATTAACTCGGGAACAACACCTGTGTGGAAGCACTTACTTTCAATGTACTTTGTATCCATAATTTACTCAAGTGTTTCCATTATTTTGGCAGTTACCGGTATGTGCTGTATTGACATGTTCCATATAATGTGATATAGCGATCATCGGCATAGCATTAACGACCATTAATGACATACAGAACGTCAGTGACTGTGCTCTGAGTCACCAAGGTATTGGTGACGTTAGTGTGAGCAGCTGTTTTGCCCTGCTGGCTGGGAGATTCTTAAGAGGTTTTCACTGATGCCTCTCATTCCTAACCAGATTATTGACAGGCTGCACGTAGTTTGCGTCAAAATTTGGTAAAGGCGATTGTTGTCCTCTCTATGCAAAAAAACCTCTAATTCTTATTAAACACTGTGTGGAAAGAACTAAGCTTGCTGAGCTAGAGATCAAGCTAACTTTAGCGAGGGAGACCTCTGCTGGACCTCTGCTGTTGCCAAGACAGTGTGAAGTCATAGTCTACAGGTGGCTGTGGTTTTTCGTAGGACACATCGTATGGAAAGGTGGTCTGTGTGTTTGGACTTGGTTGGATGAAGTCAGTGTGATGATTTGTTGCCAGTGATGCCAATTTAGCAATTTGTTGCTAGATTTAGCAACTTTTCAGACTACCCTGGCAACTTTTTTTTCAATCAGCACCTAGCAACAAATTTAGCTACTTTAAAAAATATATTTGGAACTTTTAGCAACTTTTGAAAAGTGACTCAAACGCTAAAATGCACGCATTTTCCCTCTAAATGACACAAAAACGATTTTCTCTGTCACACACTCAGTCACAACACACATGCCTGGCTGCAAAAGTGCATTGTGAGTGACGTCAGCAGCAGGCGCTCAGCTCGTCCACAGGCAGCAGCAGGCCAGCAGCAATTTCAGCAAATTGCAAATCATTGTTGGCCGACTGCAGCAGCAGTAGTACGGGTTCGACAAGCCAAACCCAATGAATATAGTTGGTCACGAATGTTTGATCTTGAAAAGAACTTACAACAAAAATCAACTTGTCTCAATCAAAATTGTACAGCCAGAAGTACAGAAAAGAGTGGGAGTCTGTACCTGAACAAATGTCAAATCATATTTTTTGCCGAGATGGCCAGTCAATTTGAGTAACGTTATTGTGTATTCTACATAATGACGCAGTTATACATTATCACGCAATGACATCACAACGTCATTTAGCAACTTTTAGCAACAAATCAACCTGCCTCAAGCAACTTTCCCTGAAAATTAGTTGGCAACACTGTTTGTTGCTCATGTAGTATAGTAGTCTGCTGCAACATCTATCAACTCTGAAGCTTGTCTACTCTGCGTAGACCGTATGTGGTCAGACAACATCATTGATTCAGACTGGGGTTGTTTGAACATGCCTGTGTTTTGTGTTGGCTGTCTTTGTGGTGGTTTGAACATGCCTGTGTTTTGTCCAGACAGGGAAATCAGTTATTCCGCGAGGCCATGGCTCAGTTGGAGAACCATCCGTGTGTCCGAGGCCTGTCCTTCACATCCTTCCTCATCCTCCCCTTCCAGAGGATCACACGACTCAAAATGCTGGTCCAGGTACACATGGCGTTTCTTAAAAGTTAATAATAGTTGTGATAATGCTTTACTGTGTGCTAACATATTGCAGTATCATTATTCAGGATGTAGGTTTTGCTTTTAACTTCTGATGCTGTGTTTGCTTGCAGAACATTCTGAAGAAGGCAGAGGAGAATTCAGAGATTGAGGCTAATGCCATCAAGGCTCACCAGCAGCTGGAGCAGGTAGAGTAGGGAGGGGTGCTGACTTTGCTTGGGTCCAGTACTGACGCAGGTACAGTAACAGTACCAGACCAGTTTACAGTACCAAACCAGTCTGGGAGAGATGAAAGCGTGCTGGATTTGGTTCAGTACTGGCCTGGGGTGTGTTGGAGGAAGTAGTGCCGGTGGTGATTATAGGCTCAGGGCATGTCATGGTGTTGAGTGTTACATCAGAAAAAAATCATCGCCGTTCATCATTTTGAGAAGACTTAGTCTTGTCACGCCTCTCTATGCTTTGTATGGAATGATGATTGTCATGATGAGGTTAATTGTCGTCGCCACAAACAAAGGAATGTGGTTTTAATTGGAGCATAGCCTCTACATAAACATAGGGTTTGCGCTCTGAAACAGGTTCAGCACCCATTCCTTTTGGACACACATTTTGCATATATTATTTGCCTCCCAGTAATGTTCTGTTTAAAAGATTCTCCGGTACTTTTGTATACATTTTTTGCCAGTAGTTCTGAAAGTAGCGCTTACGAGCCAAAAGTGATGCCCGAAAATGTAGTACTACGTCACATATGTGCAGACATGTTAACCACATCATTGCTCTCTCTCGCTCTTCTGTCTGTGCACCTTGCTAGTTGCCTCTCAAATGGCGAGGGCTGAAGCTCATTGGCTAGAACTGGAATTGCTAGGGGGTCGGCCCCCGTGTAGGGACAATGGCGCCGCTTAGCTTCCAGTAAAGAGTCGCCTTCAAACTAGGGAATTTGTGGCTAATTGAGATAAGACAGTAATTCTGTTTGTAGATTATGCATGTTTGTACAATGGCATTGTTGAATACTCCTTTCTGATTGGCTTGAATGGCATTCTAGAGTACCCATTATGTCCCTATAACGCATGATATATTTGCACGTCAGAATTCAATGGTTATATTTCATTTTTACATGTTTGTTTGAGCTGCTGTTGAATTCGATTTTCATAATAGCAAGCTACGACTGATGGTTTGGTTAGCTAAACTAGCAAGTCTGTTTGGTTACCACGGCAACTACTGTAGCTATCTAGTAAACTTGCTAGATACTTCAGTGGGTGTTGAACACATTTCTACTGACAAATTAACATATTTCTAGTGGCAAATGTGTTAAATTATAGCCATGGTATTAAAAGGATAATCAACTTGGGGTTTCACTCCGTTAGCGCGTCTTGGAAACCTTCCATGTCATTCATTATTTTCCATAGAACGCATAGCCCCTCGTTGATTATCCCTTACATAAACTACACATTGACACATCCAGCCCAAAGCGGGAGGTTTAAAAAATGCTTAGTCACCAAAGTTCCGGAGCATGTCTTTAATAACCTCTACCGCTTCTCTCTCCCGGATCCGGGATCCTCCTCATCAAAAAAGCTGACTAGCATAGCCTAGCCTAGCGCCACAGGGATATCATATAATATAATATAATTTCATGAAATCACAAGTCCAATACAGCAAATGAAAGATAAACATCTTGTGAATCCAGCCATCATTTCCGATTTTTAAAATGTTTTACAGCGAAAACACAATATATATTTATATTAGCTCACCACAATAGCCAAACACACAACGCCATTTATTCACCGCCAACATAGCTTTCACAAAACCCACAAATAGAGATAAAATGTATCACTAACCTTTGAACAACTTCATCAGATGACAGTCTTATAACATCATGTTATACAATACATTTATGTTTTGTTCGAAAATGTGCATATTTAGAGGTACAAATCGTGGTTTTACATTGTGAATACGTAGCCATGATGCACCAAATTGTCCGGAGAAATTTTGGACAGTCACGTAATCTAACCAAAAAACTCATCATAAACGTTACTAAAAAATACATGTTGTACAGCAAATGAAAGATACACTGGTTCTTAATGCAACCGCTGTGTTAGATTTTAAAATCTAACTTTAGTATAACGTACAGCATGCAATATTGTGAGACAGCGCCCAACAATTCTCCGCCTTGTTGGAGCCAACACAAACCACAAAAATACGAAATAACATCATAAATATTCTCTTACTTTTGATGATCTTCCATCAGAATGTTGTGCAAGGAGTCCTAGTTCCAGAATAAATCGTTGTTTTGTTTTAGAATGTCCATTTCTTCTGTCGAATTAGTAACTTTGGCTAGTCATGTGGAGGGCACATGTCCAAGAAATCTTAGCGCATGGAACGAAAAATTCCAAAAGTCCCAATAAACGTCGAATAAACTGGTCAAACTTGGTTGAAAATCCTACTTTATGATGTTTTTCTCATATGTATCCAATAAAATCAGAGCCGGAGCATTTCGTCGTGTATACCTAACGCATTTCAGAAGACAATGTGAGGTTCCCTGGTGCACACTTTTTTGGTCCCTGCCAAAAGAGCGGACCTGTCACTCCAAAAGCTCTCATTCGGTCTCACATCAAGCTAGACACCCCATTCAACATTCTACTGCCTGTTGACATCTAGTGGAAGGCGTATGAAGTGCATACAGATCCATAAATATAAGCCAGTTGAATAGGCAGGCCCTGACACAGAGCCCCATTTTCAGAATTTTCACTTCCTGTTTGGAAGTTTGCTGCCAAATGAGTTCTGTTTTACTCACAGATATAATTCAAACAGTTTTAGAAACTTCAGTGTTTTCTATCCAATAGTAATAATAATATGCATATTGTATGATCTAGAACAGAATACGAGGCCGTTTAATTTGGGCACGATTTTTTCCCAAAGTGAAAATAGCGCCCCCTATTAAGAAGAAGTTTTAACTGACTATATTCAATTCCAAGGGAACCTTGGGATGTGTTCCTTATTTAAGGGTTTGTTTGTGTGCATGTCAGATTGTGAAGGAGTGCAACGAGGGTGTGAGGAAGATGAGTCGTACAGAGGAACTCATCAGCATTGAGAAAACACTGGAGTTCAAGTCTAAGGTACCTGCAGCTGCCAGTCATGTGACAACATGTCTATATTCTGTATAGTAAAACAGTTACACTGCCAGACTGACACAGACTTAGTCAAAGGTTATCTATCGCAGTTAGGTTCATTGTCTGTTTGAATACTTTGAGGTCGATTGTATAAAAATAAAAGAAGATCTCCATGATTTCTAATAACCCTGAGTTGAACTCTGACCTTGTGAACTGTGACCCTTTCCCTCCAGTCGGTGCCGGTGATTTCCCACTCCCGCTGGCTGCTGAAGAAGGGTGAGGTGCAGCAGATGGCCGGGCCCAAGAGCACTAGGACCATGCGGAGCAAGAAGCTCCACCACCCTGTCTACCTGTTCCTCTTCAACAACCTGCTGCTCATCACCAAGCGCAGCTCCAGGTCAGCACATGACATCATCACACAGACAGCTAGTGGTCATTGGGGGTCACAGCACACCCACTTTCAGTCTGGGACTTTCTATTGCTCCCCCCCACGTCACATCATTTTGTATACAGGCAGTTTCGAAGTCTACTACCTGCCAAACTGCCCTGTGCTCACAGCAGGCATTGTTTATATTTATGTATGTATGTATGTGTGTTAGTGGTGAGAAGTTCCAGGTGCTGGACTCGTGCACGCGGGCCATGCTGAGGACTGAGGACCTGGAAGACCAGGGTCAGATGCTGGCCAATGTGTTCAACCTGAAACTCCTGGAGAACCAGGAGGAGAGGCCTGTCAACTACATGCTCAAGACCTCCAGCATGTGAGTGACTACAACTAACAGTATTATATATACACTGCTCAAAAAAATAAAGGGAACACTTAAACAACACAATGTAACTCCAAGTCAATCACACTTCTGTGAAATCAAACTGTCCACTTAGGAAGCAACACTGATTGACAATAAATTTCACATGCTGTTGTGCAAATGGAATAGACAAAAGGTGGAAATTGTAGGCAATTAGCAAGACACCCCCAATAAAGGAGTGATTCTGCAGGTGGTGACCACAGACCCCTTCTCAGTTCCTATGCTTCCTGGCTGATGTTTTGGTCACTTTTGAATGCTGGCGGTGCTCTCACTCTAGTGGTAGCATGAGACGGAGTCTACAACCCACACAAGTGGCTCAGGTAGTGCAGCTCATCCAGGATGGCACATCAATGCGAGCTGTGGCAAGAAGGTTTGCTGTGTCTGTCAGCGTAGTGTCCAGAGCATGGAGGCGCTACCAGGAGACAGGCCAGTACATCAGGAGACGTGGAGGAGGCCGTAGGAGGGCAACAACCCAGCAGCAGGACCGCTACCTCCGCCTTTGTGCAAGGAGGAGCACTACCAGAGCCCTGCAAAATGACCTCCAGCAGGCCACAAATGTGCATGTGTCTGCTCAAACGGTCAGAAACAGACTCCATGAGGGTGGTATGAGGGCCCGACGTCCACAGGTGGGGGTTGTGCTTACAGCCCAACACCGTGCAGGACGTTTGGCATTTGCCAGAGAACTCCAAGATTAGCAAATTCGCCACTGGCGCCCTGTGCTCTTCACAGATGAGAGCAGGTTCACACTGAGCACATGAGCACATGTGACAGACGTGACAGAGTCTGGAGACGCCGTGGAGAACGTTCTGCTGCCTGCACCATCCTCCAGCATGACCGGTTTGGCGGTGGGTCAGTCATGGTGTGGGGTGGCATTTATTTGTGGGGCCGCACAGCCCTCCATGTGCTCGCCAGAGGTAGCCTGACTGCCATTAGGTACCGAGATGAGATCCTCAGAGCCCTTGTGAGACCATATGCTGACACATGCACATTTGTGGCCTGCTGGAGGTCATTTTGCAGGGCTCTGGTAGTGCTCCTCTATGCACAAAGGCGGAGGTAGCGGTCCTGCTGCTGGGTTGTTGCCCTCCTACGGCCTCCTCCACGTCTCCTGATGTACTGGCCTGTCTCCTGGTAGCGCCTCCATGCTCTGGACACTACGCTGACAGACACAGCAAACCTTGTTGCCACAGCTCGCATTGATGTGCCATCCTGGATGAGCTGCACTACCTGAGCCACTTGTGTGGGTTGTAGACTCTGTCTCATGCTACCACTAGAGTGAGAGCACCGCCAGCATTCAAAAGTGACCAAAACAACAGCCAGGAAGCATAGGAACTGAGAAGTGGTCTGTGGTCACCACCTGCAGAATCAATCCTTTATTGGGGGTGTCTTGCTAATTGCCTATAATTTCCACCTTTTGTCTATTCCATTTGCACAACAGCATGTGAAATTTATTGTCAATCAGTGTTGCTTCCTAAGTGGACAGTTTGATTTCACAGAAGTGTGATTGACTTGGAGTTACATTGTGTTGTTTAAGTGTTCCCTTTATTTTTTTGAGCAGTGTATATGAGTCTCAAGACCCCTCGGCACCTAGTGTACTCTGTACAGTATTTCTCTGTATGTCATTGTTTATAACGGATCAATCTCCCATGTGTTCCTGTGTGCTGCTGCCAGGAGTGATAAGCTGCGGTGGATCTGTGCTCTCACGCCAAATCGCCGCACGCGATTCATGTCCACCAGCGCCCATCAACCAGGTGAGACATACACAAAGATGCCACACACCGACTCAGAGATGACATCCACTACTCACAGCTGAACTCTTAGGTACCAAATACCAGGTGGTATATACACTACATGACCAAAGGTATGTGGACACCTGCTCGTCGAACATCTCATTCCAAAATCATGGGCATTAATATGGAGTTGGTCCCCCCCTTTTGCTGCTATAACAGCCTCCACCCTTCTGGGAAGGATTTCCACTAGATGTTGGAACATTGTTGCGGGGACTTGCTTCCAGTCAGCCACAATATTATTAGTGATGTTGGGCGATTAGGCCGGGCTCGCAGTCAGCGTTCCAATTCATCTCAAAGGTGTTTGATGGGGTTGAGGTCAGGGCTCTGTGCAAGCCAGTCAAGTTCTTCCACACCAATCTCAACAAACAATTTCTGTATGGACCTCGCTTTGTGCACAGGGACGTTGTCATGCTGAAACAGGAAAGGGCCTTCTCCAAACTGTTGCCACAAAGTTGGACGCACAGAATCATCTAGAATGTCATTGTATGCTGTTGAGTTTAGATTTCTCTTCACTGGAACTAAGGGGCCTAGCCCGAATTATGAAAAACAACCCCAGACCATTATTCCTCATCCACCAAACTTTACAGTTGGCACTATGCATTGGGGCAGGTAGCGTTGTCCTAGCATCTGCCAAACCCAGATTTGTCCGTCGGACTGCCAGATGGTGAAGAGTAGAGGTCGACCGATTATGATTTTTCGACACCGATACCGATTATTGGAGGACCCAAAAAAGCCGATGCCTATTTATTTATTTGTAATAATGACAATTACAACAATACTGAATGAACAGTTATTTTAACTTAATATAATACATCAATAAAATCAATTTAGCCTCAAATAAATAATGAAACAATTTGGTTTAAATAATGCAAAAACAAAGTGTTGGAGAAGAAAGTAAAAGTGCAATATGTGCCATGTAAGAAAGCTAACGTTTAAGTTCCTTGCTCAGAACATGAGAACATATGAAAGCTGGTGGTTCCTTTTAACATGAGTCTTCAATATTCCCAGGTAAGAAGTTTTAGGTTGTAGTTATTATAGGAATTATAGGACTATTTCTCTCTCTACCATTTGTATTTCATATACCTTTGACTATTGGATGTTCTTATAGGCACTTTAGTATTGCCAGTGTAACAGTATAGCTTCCGTCCCTCTCCTCGCTCCTACCTGGGCTCGAACGAGGAACACATCGACAACAGCCACCCTCGAAGCAGCGTTACCCATGCAGAGCAAGGGGAATAACTACTCCCAAGTCGCAGAGTGAGTGACGTTTGAAACGCTATTACCGCGCACCCCGCTAACTAGCTAGCCATTTCACATCGGTTACACCAGCCTAATCTCGGGAGTTGATAGGCTTGAAGTCATGAACAGCAGAGCTGCTGGCAAAACGCACGAAAGTGCTGTTTGAATGAATGCTTACGAGCATGCTGGTGCCTACCATCGCTCAGTCAGACTGCTCTATCAAATCATAGACTTAATTATTACATAACACACACAAATACGAGCCTTAGGTCATTAATATGGTCGAATCCGGAAACTATCATCTCGAAAACAAAACATTTATTCTTTCAGTGAAATACGGAACCGTTCCGTATTTTATCTAACGGGTGGCATCCATAAGTCTAAATATTCCTGTTACATTGCACAACCTTCAATGTTATGTCATAATTACGTAAAATTCTAGTAAATTAGTTCGCAACGAGCCAGGCGGCCCAAACTGTTGCATATACCCTGACTCTGCGTGCAATGAACGCAAGAGAAGTGACACAATTTCACCTGGTTAATATTGCCTGCTAACCTGGATTTCTTTTAGCTAAATATGCAGGTTTAAAAATACATTCTTCTGTGTATTGATTTTAAGAAAGGCATTGATGTTTATGGTTAGGTACCTTTTTCGCGAATGCGCACCGCATCGATTATATGCAACGCAGGACACGCTATATAAACTAGTAATATCATCAACCATGTGTAGTTAACTAGTGATTATGATTGATTGATTGTTTTTTATAAGATAAGTTTAATGCTAGCTAGCAACTTACCTTGGCTTCTTACTGCATTCGCGTAACAGGCAGGCTCCTCGTGGAGTGCAATGAGAGGCAGGTGGTTAGAGCGTTGGACTAATTAACCATAAGGTTGCAAGATTGAATCCCCGAGCTGACAATGTAAAAATCTGTCGTTCTGCCCCTGAACAAGGCAGTTAACCCACCGTTCCTAGGCCGTCATTGAAAATGAGAATGTGTTCTTAACTGACTTGCCTAGTTAAATAAATGTGTAAAAATAAATAAAAATAATCGGCCAAATCGGTGTCCAAAAATACCGATTTCCGATTTGTTATGAAAACTTGAAATCGGCCCTAATTAATCGGTCATTCCGATTAATCGGTCGACCTCTAGTAAAGAGTGATTCATCACTTCAGAGAGTGCGTTTCCAGTGCTCCAGATTCCAATGGCGGTGAGCTTTACACCACTCCAGCTGATGCTTGGCATTGCGCATGGTGATCTTAGGCTTGTGTGTGGCTGCTCGGCCATGGAAACCTATTTCATTAAGCTCCCGACGAACAGTTATAGTGCTGATGTTGCTTCCAGAGGCAGTTTGGAACTCGATAGTGAGTGTTGCAACCGAGGACAGACAATTTTTACATGCTATGCACTTCAGCACTCGGCAGTCCTGTTCTGTGTGCTTGTGTGGCCTACCACTTCGCGGTTGAGCCGTTGTTGCTCCTAAACGTTTCCACTTCACAATAACAGCGTAGTTGACCGGGGAAGCCCTAGCAGGGAAGAAATTTGACGAACTGACTTGTTGGAAAGATGGCATCCTATGACGGTGCCACTTTGAAAGTCACTGAGCTCTTCAGTAAGACCATGCTACTGCCAATGTTTGTCTATGGAGATTGCATGGCTGTGTGCTCTATTTTATAAACCTGTCAGCAACGGATGTGGTAGAAATAGCCAAATCCACTAATTTGAAGGGGTGTCCACATACTTTTGTGTATATAGTGTATGCTATTATTGTGCCATGGTGTGTGTGTGCGGTCAGCTTCTCCCCAGGTCCAGTGTATTCAGTCGTACTCGTCTCAGGAGCCAGATGAGCTGTCCATTGAGATGGCTGACTTGCTGAACATCCTGGAGAGGACAGACGATGGTGAGACCAGACAACATATCTCCTGGGAGATGTTATTACTAGGACCTCTACTGTAGATTCACCAGGCTGCCTGTTATTTAATATCTCTCCCTCTCCTCTCTCTCTCTCGCTTTTTCCTCTATCACCTCCTCAGGCTGGATGATGGGTGAGAGGCTCCATGATGGAGAGAGGGGCTGGTTCCCCTGTCGGGTGGTAGAGGAGATCCAGAACCAGGAAGTGCGGGCCCAGAACCTCAGGGAGTGCCAGAGGATCCACCTGGCCCAGGGAGGGGGCACTTCCTCAGGGGCCAGACTGGGCTCCAGGGGGGCCAGACGCACCCCGAAAACACCCAAAGTCTCCAACTTCTTCGGTACCTGGACTGACCAGTCAGAGGAGGAGCAGTGAAGCACATAATATTCCACTCTGAAAGTGATTGGTTGGAACCCCCTGGCAGTAATCTTTACTGGACCACATGGGTCAAATGACAGAGATCATGTGATTTCAGCATGGGATTGCATTAGAGGAAAGTGATGCAATGACATTATTTCCTGTTAACTGTTTCCCCTTCTCCGATGGTTTTGGTGTGCCAGGGTTTAGGGTCCCAGGCTGCAGGTTTTAGGGTCCCAGGCTCCAGCGTTTAGGGTTCCAGGCTGCAGGTTTTAGGGTCCCAGGCCCCAAGCTTTAGGGTCCCAGGCTCCCCTGATGGGTCCTATAATCAGAGCACTTTGTCAATAACTCCAACACACTGCATGTCTTACACTAATTCCAGTGGAATGATTCAGCACTAACAGTCTAACTGTAAAACAGGGCTCTGGTGGAACTGGAGCTATGCATGTGATGGGAGAAGATGATAACCACAGAAACAGTTCTCAAGGGGATGGTAGCATGTGAATGTATCGTATCCTTGCCTCAGCTGCATGGGTGTGATTTTGTTCTTTAATCTTTTTAAGGACTTCTTTGCTTGAGAGTTAAATCCCCCAGAACAATGGCTTGGCGATCCACCCTTTTGTAAAGAGCAACTCCTCTATTGAAACCATTCAAGAAGCAAGTTTTAAAAACAGGCCACCAGCATTGAATGGAAATTATCCATGAATGTTTCATGATTCTGTATAGTAAATAGAACAATCACATGACTGGGTGTTCAGTATTGGGCTGGAGGTAATCGACTGGCGAAGACGAGCACTACAGAATCACAGGCCTTGCTTATACAATGGACGTGTTCTGGGGATCAGTTCCCTCACCAATACTGATATGCCACTTACACATATACACACGCTGACAAACGCACGCACGCGCACACACACAAACACTTGGGGAAATCCAGCACAACCTGTCCAACACTAAAAACCTTCCACAGACACCTGGCCTGAAGCATATGCACAGACCGTGCCAGCACACTGACAGAACTGCAATGGCATGCGAGTGACAAAACGTGTGTGTATGATGAGTACAGTATGTGTACGTGTGTATATTGTAAGTCTTGAATGTTCAATATGTGATGAAATAATGACTAAATAATTGTGTAATTTCATTATGTAAGAAGTAATTTATTGTTAATAAACTAAATTCAAATGGAAATGATTTGTGTTTAACTGTTTCGACTGGTATTTAGCCCACGTGTTGAGCACTGTTTTAGGTTTATCTCTGAATGACATCCTGGTAATGTGGAGAAATGTTTTACCCTGAATAAAGGTTATCAGGTGGTGAATCAGAGCCTTGTCTTCCTGACACAATATTAATGTTTATAAAACATTAGACAAACATATCATCTTCTAACATACTACCTGAACTATTGACCATTACTATTATGTATTCATGTATAATAAGGTGGCAGGTAGACTAGTGTAGCCAGACAAAACCCGGTCCGTGGAGGAATATTTGTCTTGAATATCACTTTTTTTTTTTTTTTGGTCCACGGCATATTTGACTTCAATAAATAGGCCAACTTGGGCAATGCGCTGAACTATGCATGCTGCAGTCTAGGATAAAGATGGGATATATTTTGAACCGAGGCTGCAGTAAACAAATTGTGTTGCCATGAAGTATAGCTACACTAAGCACACACACATACTAGTATAGCCCTGCCGCGCAGCCTGCACGCTCACTCTCTCTCCCTGGATTTGTTTAAAATGACAGCTGCACACCAAAACCGGTCTGTCAGACTTGCCTCAGAAACGATGCTATGAAGCCATTGAAAATACGCAGACATTTAGAAACAAAGCATCACCATCAAGTATAAATAAGCGATTTGGTTTTACCAAAAAGAGATGAGCTGTCCAACTAAACAAAAATGCTGCACAATAATTTCACAGACAACGACACTTTACTGAAGGCTTCGTACTCTCATAATATTTCCAAGTGCCAAGCTCCTTTCACTATAGTTGACAAGCTAGTCATGCCCTCAGTCATGGATGCTTGCCGAAAGGCCCAACTGCTGCTGCAAAGGTCAGTGAAATCCCACTTTACAATAACACTGTCACGTGTATAATCCAGGATATGGCAGATGATACTGAATCACAGGTTTTAGACAGAGTCCGCCATTAAAACGGTTTGCAATCTAATTAGATGATACGACTGACATTTCAAATGCCCGCTTCTTGTATATATTCGCTACATAGTGTAACGACCCTGGGTTTATAAGCGCGGATAACGACTCTGCCGCTGGAGCATGCTTTTGCGGCACAGTCGATAGCGCGCTAGACTTCGGGCTATAGAAGGTCGACGGTTCGAGGCCTACTCCCTGACTGTTTCATTACAATACTGTACAGTGCATTCAAAAAGTATTCAGACCCTTTCACTTTTTCCACATTTTGTTACATTACAGCCTCATTCTAAAATTGATTACATAGTTTCCCCCCCTCATCAATCTAAACACAACACCCATAATGACAAAGCAATAACAGTTTTTTAGACATTTTTGCAAATGTATACATAAAAAAACTGTAATATGACATTTACATAAGCCTTCAGACCCTTTACTCAGTACTTTGTTGAAAGGGAAAGGGAAGGGGGAATACCTAGTCAGTTGTACAACTGAATGCATTCACACACCTGTATTTGGGGATATTCTCCCATTATTCTCTGCAGATCCTCTCAAGCTCTGTCAGGTTGGATGGGGAGCGTCGCTGCACAGCTATTTTCAGGTCTCTCCAGAGATGTTCGATCGGGTTCAAGTCCTGGCTCTGGCTGGGCCACTCAACGACATTCAGAGACTTGTCCCGAAGCCATGCATTGTCTTGGCTGTGTGCTTAGGGTTGTTGTCCTGTTGGAAGGTGAACATTCGTACAGTCTGAGGTCCTGAGCGCTCTGGAGCAGATTTTCTTCAAGGATCTCTTTACTTTTCTCCTTTCATCTTTCCCTCGATCCTGACTAGTCTCCCAGTCCCTGCTGCTGAAAAACATCCCCACAGCATGATTCTGCCACCACCATGGTTCACCGTAGCGACGGTGCCAGGTTTCCTCCAGACGTGATGCTTGGCATTCAGGCCAAAGAGTTCAATCTTGGTTTCATCAGACCAGAGAATCTTGTTTCTCATGGTCTGAGTCCTTTAGGTGCCTTTTGGCAAACCCCAAGCAGGCTGTCATGTGCCTTTTACTGAGAAGTGGCTTTCGTCTGGCCACTCTACCATAAAGGCCTGATTGGTGGAGTGCTGCAGAGATGGTTGTCCTTCTGGAAGGGTCTCCCATCTCCACAGAGGAACTCTGGAGCTCTGTCAGAGTGATCATCGGATTCTTGGTCACCTCCCTGACCAAGGCCCTTCTCCCCAGATTGCTCAGTTTGGCTGGGCGGCCAGCTCTATGAAGAGTCTTCCAAACTTCTTCCATTTAAGAATAATGGAGCCCACTGTGTTCTTGGGGACCTTCAATGCTGCAGAAGTTTTTTGGTGGGCACCATCCTGTCTCGGAGCTCTACGGACAATTCCTTCGACCTCATGGCTTGGTTACAGTATATAGACAGGTGTGTGTGCTTTTCCAAATCCTGTCCAATCGATTGAATTTACCTCAGGTGGACTCCAATCAAGTTGTAGAAACATCTCAAGGATGATCAATGGAAACAGGATGCACCTGAGCTCAATTTCGAGTCTCATAGCAAAGGGTCTGAATACTTATGTAAATAAAGTTTTTCTGTTTTCGCTTATGAGGTATTGTGTATAGATTGATGAAGAATTAAAAAATATATATATTTTAGAATAAGTCTGTAACGTAACAAAATGTGGAAATAGTCAAAGGGTCTGAATACTTTCCGAATGCACTGTATATGCAGTGGCGTGTATTCATGGATGCCAAGGGAAGCCAGGCTTCCCACAAAAAACAGACTATAATTTTCCTTCAATTCGCAAGAGGCTGAATGTATCTCACAGGAGAAAGCATCCGAGCAAGCGAAACAGCGACCCTCTGTCTCTCTACGTGTAGGCCATGTATCTGATGCTATCTGGTCCAAACAAGTATGACATTGTTGCCGCCCGTAGCATTGAAGACAAAGGAAGCCAGCAAGCATCTGGTCTCCCTCAACAAAAAAAGTATAAAAAAATGTGCCAGTCAGCTTTGAGCTAAACTGAGCGAATCTGTGAATGGTCCTGGGGGACCAAAAAAAAGGGTCAAGGGAAGCAATCTTGGATTTGGCGTCACTCCTATCAAATCCCATTGAGAACATACGTCATTGACAGAAAAACTTGAATTGTTACATCTCGTTGTGTTGTTGTTCTCCGGTGGCTAGCTAGTCGGCACTTTCCTAAATTAGCCATCGGTGGAGATAGGAATTTGGATTTGTGGTTTTACATAATTTTCCATACTGGCCAATGATTATAATGGTGATTCTGATCCAACCATTAATTAATTCATACATTGTTGTGCCCTTTGCCTGAGAGGATGGAAGTTCAATATGTAGCTAGATGTAAAAGGCTAATGTTAACTAGCAAATGTTGCCCATGAATGGAAGTTAGGCTAGCGAGCAAGCATTTTAGCCAGAGAGCCTAGGACAACAAAAATTAAAAGTGTGTACTGTATGACATAGACTGAGTGATAGACTGTTTCGTCAACATGAACGAGAGGAGGATGGCATTGGTGTTTCTCTACAAGTAGGCTGAGTCAACATGTTTTTCTACTTGCTCGAATGCGCGAGCACACAGACACACACACATACATCAGAACCATGGACAGCCACATGATATTTAGTTTGCATTGATTGGACTAAATTGTTTTTGGTATTTTTTGGTTGTCACTTTATTAGACTAGGCATAGGTGATTTGATGATGTTGAAATGTTGAAGTTGAAATGGTGCTGGAAGAGTGGAGGCAGCTCCTCTTTTCTATGCACCTTGTGGTAATTCTCTGTGGTTCTAAATCAATGTCACGTTCGTCGTAATGTGGAAGAGAGGAGGACCAAGGTGCAGCGTGAAGTGAATACATTCTTCTATTTATTTAAGAAGAAACACTAACCAAACTAATACAAAACAACAAAACGAACGTGACGCTATATATAACAGTGCAGACACAGGCAACTAACACATAGACAATCACCCACAACCCACAATGACAAAACAGGCTACCTAAATATGGTTCCCAATCAGAGACAACGACTAACACCTGCCTCTGATTGAGAACCATATCAGGCCAAACACAGAAACAGACAAACTAGACATACAACAAATAATGCCCACTCAGATCACACCCTGACCAAACAAAACATATAAACATACAAAGCAAACTATGCTCAGGGCGTGACACAATAGTTGTTTAGTGGTTCGGAAATCTCAGAAACATTTACTTGTTTGACAATGCTGTAGGTCATGTAACTGTACATTCTCTGGATTCATGTTGCTTTCAACACAACTGTGAACTCTGAAGAAAAGAAGGTTGAATTATAACATCAGTGATCTTCAGGTCGGTACTCTAGAAAGAGGCCTTAGTTCCCGACTTGGAATTCCGAGTTGGATGACAGTTCAATCCGTATTTTCCCAGTCTAAGCTTGTTTTTTTCAGAGTTCCCAGCTGTCTTGAACTCACTGAAGTCTGAGATTTCCCAGTTCCGAGTTTCCAGTTATTTTGAACGCGGCAGAAGTCATTCTGGATTGACAGCATGGCCAATGTATTCAAACTTTTCTGTCTCATGGTGTTGAATGTTTATCCTTAAGCTTGGAAAAGATACTCATAAACCCAGACTTGGAACACACACCCACTTCACTGAATAGCAGGCTAGTGATTGCTTTGATTCTGCTTGCAGTTAGCCACTGATTCCTTCCAAACCACTCATTGTTGAATTTGCAATTTCCAACTTGTTGTGTAATGTTTATGTCCAATGGCCGATGAGCACAGATTGTAAGGGCACAAGGCAAGACCCAGATGCAGACACAGGAGGCAGATGGTTAGAGTCCAAGATCTTGATTAACAATCCAAAAGGGGTAGGCAAGAGAATGGTCGTGGACAGGCAAAAGGTCCAAACCAGTTCAGAGCTCCAGAGGTACAGAATAGCAGGCAGGCTCAAGGTCAGGGCAGGCAGAATGGTCAGGCAGGCGGGAATGGAGTCCAGAAAAACAGGCAAAGGTCAAAACCGGGAGGACTAGTAAAAGAGAATAGAAAAGCAGGAGCATGGGAAAACCACGCTGGTTGACTTGAACATACAAGACGAACTGGCACAGAGAGGCAGGAAACACAGGGATAAATACACCAGAGAAAATAAGCGACACCTGGAGGGGGTGGAGACAATCACAAGGACAGGTGAAACAGATCAGGGCGTGACATCGATACGTTTTATCTATCATTTCTCTTCATATGACAAGGATTGAAAAGGATTTGCCAGTAGATAGTTGATGTGATTCATGATGATGACTGCTTGCGTAGCTTGCTAGCTAAGGTTTTGAAAGTATGATGTTGACATGATAATTTTTTCTGTGGCCAATGACCTTGAGCTTTCTTGGATGGGCACTTCTAATGTAACTCTATGGCAGCACCCAAGGGGCTTGAATTTTAGAGCTCACCCCGTAGATTTTGTGGTGATGTAGTGACCCCATGAGTGACAGAACACTGAGCAAATCACGGCGCAACTAGAGAACATTACCAACCCCTACGCTCCGCATTTTCTGCTGGCTGCCTCACCACCACAGAAAGCACTGAGCTAGGCTGAAACACGTAACACATGTATAAAATGAATGAGTAAAGTTGAAACTATTTGCGAAGTGATGTAATGTGATGTTACCTTTTAAAATGAGAAAACCGTCTTCCCTGTAAAGTTTAACTAAGTCAGCCCAAGTGAATAGGCATTGGTTGGAAATTATGAACCAACCCCTTTTCTACATTTCTATAAGAGTCCCCGTGACCCAATTCACGTTGGACTAAGCAAACCCCAGTGTGAGCTGTGGTGGCGAATAGTTGAATATCCACTCTACATAACGAAAAGTCACTCAAGTTCCGAATACCATGTCAACCATACAGGCCGTGGGAGCTTGCTCTACACGTGAAATGGTATGAACTCTGAACTATTGATCACTCAAGAAGTGAGTCCTAGATGACAGCCTAACAGACTGCAGCTGGAAAGGTAGCAAATCTAGTAGGAGAACACTGACCGACGTGGACCAATCTCCAGAGTGAGATGAACCTCTCAGACCACGTGAACTTCTCACATGACGACCCGGAAGATTCCACAATGACAGGGCGACATCACTGGGCAAACCAGGGCCTCACATCACCAGCTTCACGTAAATACAATGCATTGCGTTTCCAATGAGCGATCGTTAGTGGCATATGTATTTATGTGAGAATAGCTTCCCAGGTCCGATAAAGACAAATGTTCCTTAGTCTTCCTTCCAAAACCCCCTTCTCTTCTCTCTGAATCTATCATGTTATAATATATTGATATATATGTATATCAATATATTATATATGTATATCAATATATTATATATGTACAGTGGGGAGAACAAGTATTTGATACACTGCCGATTTTGCAGGTTTTCCTACTTACAAAGCATGTAGAGGTCTGTAATTTTTATCATAGGTACACTTCAACTGTGAGAGACGGAATGTAAAACAAAAATCCAGAAAATCACATTGTATGATTTTTAAGTAATTAATTTGCATTTTATTGCATGACATAAGTATTTGATCACCTACCAACCAGTAAGAATTCCGGCTCTCACAGACCTGTTAGTTTTTCTTTAAGAAGCCCTCCTGTTCTCCACTCATTACCTGTATTAACTGCACCAGTTTGAACTCGTTACCTGTATAAAAGACACCTGTCCACACACTCAATCCAACAGACTCCAACCTCTCCACAATGGCCAAGACCAGAGAGCTGTGTAAGGACATCAGGGATAAAATTGTAGACCTGCACAAGGCTGGGATGGGCTACAGGACAATAGGCAAGCAGCTTGGTGAGAAGGCAACAACTGTTGGCGCAATTATTAGAAAATGGAAGAAGTTCAAGATGACGGTCAATCACCCTCGGTCTGGGGCTCCATGCAAGATCTCACCTCGTGGGGCATCAATGATCATGAGGAAGGTGAGGGATGAGCCCAGAACTACACGGCAGGACCTGGTCAATGACCTGAAGAGAGCTGGGACCACAGTCTCAAAGAAATTCATTAGTAACACACTACGCCGTCATGGATTAAAATCCTGCAGCGCACGCAAGGTCCCCCTGCTCAAGCCAGCGCATGTCCAGGCCCGTCTGAAGTTTGCCAATGACTATCTGGATGATCCAGAGGAGGAATGGGAGAAGGTCATGTGGTCTGATGAGACAAAAATAGAGCTTTTTGGTCTAAACTCCACTCGCCGTGTTTGGAGGAAGAAGAAGGATGAGTACAACCCCAAGAACACCATCCCAACCGTGAAGCATGGAGGTGGAAACATCATTCTTTGGGGATGCTTTTCTGCAAAGGGGACAGGACGACTGCACCGTATTGAGGGGAGGATGGATGGGGCCATGTATCGCGAGATCTTGGCCAACAACCTCCTTCCCTCAGTAAGAGCATTGAAGATGGGTCGTGGCTGGGTCTTCCAGCATGACAACGACCCGAAACACACAGCCAGGGCAACTAAGGAGTGGCTCCGTAAGAAGCATCTCAAGGTCCTGGAGTGGCCTAGCCAGTCTCCAGACCTGAACCCAATAGAAAATCTTTGGAGGGAGCTGAAAGTCCGTATTGCCCAGCGACAGCCCCAAAACCTGAAGGATCTGGAGAAGGTCTGTATAGAGGAGTGGGCCAAAATCCCTGCTGCAGTGTGTGCAAACCTGGTCAAGAACTACAGGAAACGTATGATCTCTGTAATTGCAAACAAAGGTTTCTGTACCAAATATTAAGTTCTGCTTTTCTGATGTATCAAATACTTATGTCATGCAATAAAATGCAAATTCATTACTTAAAAATCATACAATGTGATTTTCTGGATTTTTGTTTTAGATTCCGTCTCTCACAGTTGAAGTGTACCTATGATAAAAATTACAGACCTCTATATGCTTTGTAAGTAGGAAAACCTGCAAAATCGGCAGTGTATCAAATACTTGTTCTCCCCACTGTATATATATATATTGAGCCCCACCTGTTTAGCTTTTTTTTTAGCTAAACAGGTGGGGCTCAAAACAGGTGGCTTTGCCCCACCCGCCCTGAATGACGGGTCGCCACTGACTGCACCTATCTGGTTTATGGGACAAATAAAACATATATTATATGCTTTTAGAGATTAAGACTTGTAATTCAATGGGGATTTACCAATATTCATGTTTAACAAACATTAGACCTTCTTTTAACACATTACCTCAACAATTGAGCATTACTATTAATATATGATATATAATGATAATGTTGATGAAACTACTTTCCCCTGCTGTCTAGCTAATGTAAATGCATCTGATTAGTAGATTACCATCCATAGGCTCTACTACTGCATATTGTAGGCCTTCCCTACATATTATAATGAACAGGTGTTTAGATTAGAGGCCATGACACACACAGTCTACAGTTAGATGTTCTAGTTTTGTCCAAATTGAGGCCAACTGTCTCCCCCCATGTTGTGTGCTGCAACCACAGCGGTGGTAAAACCAAACTAAGGACAATATTACTCCACTGCTCACCAGAACCATAGACAGTACATCAGCCAGCCAACCACTCTGTGAATAAAATCAACCAGAGTGTATTTTTATCAAGTCCATAATCATGCACTGTATGCTGTACTGGGAAAGTAGATAGAAGAAATACAATGCGGACGAGTACTCTAATATTACCCATGGACCTGCACTGATACCAGAGTAGCCATTTGCTTTCTATTTTAGCCACTTTTTAAAATAACACCTCGCTCACTCACTCATCCCGCAACAGCTAACAGCATTTCCTGTGTGCATTTGTGTCTGTGGAAGCATAGGAGAGTGTATAGAGTGCATGTGTGGGAGTGAGTGTTTTAACAGAGAGCTACAGGATGTTTTCAGAGTGGACCTCTCTAAAAGGCTTCTTGGAGTCTGGGAAGTTATGAGGTATATAGCATACTACCTGGTACCTCCCTACATACCACAACGTGCCTAGTGGTGCCTGTTTTAATGAATCCCGAAGAATGTTCAAAAAATATATATAATTGCCACTTTACAGTACAAATACCTTGTAATTTCTTTATCGTATTAAACATACAGCGCTACCAGACAATATTTACATTTTTGTCATTTAGTAGACTCTCTTATCCAGAGTGATTTACAGGATGCAATTAGGATTACGTGCCTTGCTCAAGGATACATCAACAGCTGTTTCACCTAGTCGGCTCAGAGATTCAAACCAGCAACAATGCTCTTGAGTGCTATGCTATCTAAAGTTCTGAGTCTTCCCTCTGAAGTTCTGAGGTTGTGAGTTGTGAGTTCTGAGGTTGTTTTGTTTCCAGGTTGGGGAGTCGGCTGGACGCAATCTTTGGTCGTTTTAGGGAGCTGGATGAGGCAGAGAGGGTCCTGACAGGGAGGCTGAAGCGCCACAGGCAGGCTCTGGACAAACAAAAACAACAAAAGCAGGTCTGGACCTCTCTATTAGAGGACAGGTGAGAAAGCCATCAAACAACACACTATGAAGACTACGACAGACCACTATCTTCATCGTCATCATCATTATCCTCATCCTCTTTATTCAGTCAAGCCACTATGAATGTAGGGAATTTTAGGATATTGTGTTTTGTTTATTTAATCTCTGCTGTAGGCTACATATTTGCCTCTAGGCTAAGGTGGTCATTATAAATGATAAACCAGTTTGTCTTCCTTTCTTTCTCTATCATCATCCCCTCAGTCTGTCCACTGTGGAGGTCAGCCTGCTTTTAGGGTATGTTTCCGACACCTTCCACAGCTGCCACACTCTGGTCCTGCAGCGCGTGCCTGACCTGGCCCCCAGCCTGCCCACCACCGCCTCTGTCCTCCGCACACAGCCCAAGAACCGCCGGGTGGACAAGGCTGGGGGGCTGCTCTGAGGGAGCTGGGCCTGAGGGAGAGCGACACCAAGACTCTCTGTGCCATCTTTGTCACCCAGGGGTACCAGTGTGACTACCAGAGGACAGGGAAGAGGGACGGGCAGCAGCAGAGCGACGTGGGCTGTGATACGGAGGTGTGTCAGAACCAGGCGCTGAGGGCCATGCAGGTGGTGGAGAGAGGCAAGGCGGGACCCATCGAGATGAGAGGAGGAGCTTGACATACTGACCAGACCTCCCGTGTTGCGTGCGTGAGCGTTAAAAAATAAATGTACACATACATGTTATTCAATAATTTCATCAAAACTGTTCGCACGCGTCAATGGGTGTCTGCGTAGCCAGGTGCTAAAATAGAACCTGGTTCTATTTTAGAAGCTTGACGTGCTGCAAGTCCTGCCTCTCCCATCTACTCATTGGTTTTTACAAGCATATACCCACGTAGGTGACGAGTTCCACACTCCAGTCTAGTTAGTGGCACTAATGAAGAAGAAAAATGAGTGAAAGATTAATCAAAGAAAAATAAGTAAAAAACAGTGGTGTGTATTCATGGATGCCAAGAGAAGCCAGGCTTTTCCCAAAAATGGATCAAGAAAAAAGAAAAAAACATTTATCTTTTGTCTCTGTGTTTCATAACTGTCCTTCAATTCGCAAGAGGCTGAAAGCATCCAAGGGAACGAAACAGCGGCCCTGTCTCTGAATGTGTAGCCCATCTATATGATGCTGTCTGGTCAAAAATGCAACAGAAGCCAGCCAGCATTTGACCTCCCTTGATAAAAAAACACATAAAATAATAATCAATCAGCGATGAACTAAATTGAGTGAGCTCAACTGTGAATGGTCCAGACGCACCAAAAAAAGTATCAAAGGAAGTCAGTTTTGATTTGGCTTCACACCAATCACATTACATCAAACGCTAAACGTCATTGACAGAAAAAACTTGAATTGTTTCCTCTCCATGTGTTGTTGTCCTAAAAATTGGCCCTTTCCTAAATTAGCAATGGATGGAGATAGGGATTTGGACTTGTGGTTTTACTTAATATCTGTACTGGCCAATGATTATAATTGTGATTCTGATTCAACCATAAATTCCTACATTGTGCACCTGGCCTGAGGGGTGCACATTTTGGTTTTTGCCAAAATAAGTAACAAGTAATTAAAGAGCAGCAGTAAAATAACAATAGCGAGACTATACACAGGGGGTACCGGTACAGAGTCAATGTGCGGGGGCACCGGTTAGTTGAAGTAATATGTACATGTAGGTAGTAGAGTTATTAAAGTGACTATGCATAGATAGATGATAACAACAGAGAGTAGCAGCAATGCAAATAGTCTGGGTAGCCATTTGATTAGATGTTCAGGAGTCTTATGGCTTGGGGGTAGACGCTGTTTAGAAGCCTCTTGGACCTAGACTTGGCGCTCCGGTACCGCTTGCCATGCGGTAGCAGAGAGAACAGTCTATGACTAGGGTGGCTGGAGTCTTTGCTCATTTTTAGGGCCTTCCTCTGACACCGCCTGGTGTAGAGGTCCTGGATGGCAGGAAGCTTGTCCCCAGTGATGTACTGGGCTGTACGCACTACCCTCTGTAGTGCCTTGCAGTCGGAGGCCGAGTAGATGCCATACCAGGCAGTGATGCAACCAGTCAGGATGCTCTCGATGGTGCAGCTGTAGAACCTTTTGAGGATCTGAGGACCCATGCCAAATATTTTCAGTCTCCTGAGGGGGAATAGGTTTTGTCGTACCCTCTTCACAACTGTCTTGGTGTGTTTGGCCCATGTCCGTCAGGAAGTCCAGGATCCAGTTGCAGAGGGAGGTGTTTAGTCCCAGGGTCCTTAGCTTAGTGATGAGCTTTGAGGGCACTATGGTGTTGAACGTTGAGCTGTAGTCAATGAATAGCATTCTCACATAGGTGTTTCTTTTGTCCACGTGGGAAAGGGCAGTGTGGAGATAGAGATTGTGTCATCTGAGGATCTGTTGGAGCGGTATGCAAATTGGAGTGGGTCTAGAGTTTCAGGGACAATGGTGTTGATGTGAGCCATGACCATCCTTTCATTTTTCCGTGAAAAGTAATATGCAGTCAACATTTTGTTCAGTATCAGTAACCAGGTTTCCATTCAACTTATCTATGTCGGATAAAAAAAAAAAATTAGAAGCCTAATGGAAATTTTTTGGTCAATTTTCCAAATTTCAACATAACAAAATAAGATAGACAAGGTGGGATGTTTTTGTGTTGGTAAAATTAAGTTTGTGAAAAATGTCGGTGGCTCTTATTCTGGTGACATGATCATCGATGCTTCGCTGCCGTAGACAAATAAAAATAATCTTGCAATTTTGTCCATTATCTAATCTAAGGCAGGCTATATTTAAGCAATAAGGCACGAGGGGGTGTGGTATATGGCCAATATACCACCGCTAAGGGCTGTTCTTAACATGACACAACGCAGAGTGCCTGGATACAGCCCTCAGTGCCTGGATACAGCCCCAACTGTGAACACAGACAGCCTGGGATGTTCCGTGTTCGACAAAACACAAGACGATGATAAACCAGCACCATCAGTGGAGGACAAAGCCTTTTTGGACATTATGGACAAACAGGTTTTCCAGGATGATGGAAACAACTGGGTGGCTCCACTACCCTTTCGCCCCACTCGACGTCGCCTTCCTAATAACAGGGAGCAGGCCATAAACCGTCTCACATCACTTCGCAGGACTTTAGACAAAAAGCCTGACATGAAGCGTCATTTTATTGACTTCATGCAAAAGATGCTGGATAACGACCAAGCCGAACCTTCACCGCCACTAGAGGGAGACAAAGAATGTTGGTATCTACCCATATTTGGTGTTTACCATCCACAAAAGCCTGAACAAATAAGAGTAGTATTTGACTCCAGTGCTAAGTGTCAAGGCGTGTCACTTTTTATTTTTTTTATTTTTTTATTTAACCTTTATTTAACCAGGTAGGCAAATTGAGAACACGTTCTCATTTACAATTGCGACCTGGCCAAGATAAAGCAAAGCAGTTCGACACATACAACAACACATAGTTACACATGGAGTAAAACAAACATATAGTCAATAATACAGTGAAAAAAAATAAAAATAAGTCTATATACAATGTGAGCAAGTGAGGTGAGATAAGGGAGGTGAAGGCAAACAAATATATGTATAAATAAATAAAAATATAAAAGGCCATGGAGGCGAAGTGAGTACAACACAGCAAGTAAAATAAAAAATAAAATAAAAAATAAAAAAAATAAAAAAATAAAAAAATAAAAATAAATAAAAATAAAACAATGGAATGGTTGGTTTGCAGTGGAAGAAAGTGCAAAGTAGAGACAGAAATAATGGGGTGCAAAGGAGCAAAATAAATTAATAAATAAATACAGTAGGTAAAGAGGTAGTTGTTTGGGCTAAATTGTAGATGGGTTATGTACAGGTGCAGTAATCTATGAGCTGCTCTGACAGCTGGTGCTTAAAGCTAGTGAGGGAGATAGGTGTTTCCAGTTTCAGAGATTTTTGTAGTTCGTTAACGATGTTCTGCTCAGTGGTCCAGACTTAAACAACACACTCTTGGGCGTCCTAATGCGCTTCCGCAAGGATTGCATTGCACTAACAGCAGATGTGCAACAAATGTTTTACTGTTTTGGTATACGTGAGGATCACAGAGATTACTTAAGGTTTCTCTGGTATGAAGACAACAATCCAGATAGAAACATAACTGAGTACAGGATGAAAGTCCATGTATTTGGGAACAGCCCCTCACCAGCCGTAGCCATCTACTGCATGAGACGTGCAGCGCTACAGGGTGAGAAGGAACACGGATCAGAACCCAAGCAATATGTAGTGAGGAACTTCTACGTCGATGATGGGCTGACATCAGTAGCTACAACAGAAGAAGCTATCAACATTCTAAGAAAAACACAAGCAATGTTGGCGGAGTCCAACATGAAACTACACAAGATTGCATCCAATAGCAAAACAGTTATGGAAGCCTTCCCTATGGAGGACCGTGCAAAAGACTTAAAAGATCTGGACCTAGGAGTGGATCCTCTCCCCTTTCAACGGAGTCTGGGACTTTCCTGGAACCTGGAAACAGACAGCTTCTCATTCCAGGTGTCCCACAATGAGAAGCCTTTTACGCGGAGAGGCATCCTGTCCACAGTGAATAGTCTTTATGACCCCCTTGGGTTCGTGGCTCCAATAACAATGCAAGGTAAAGCCTTAATCAGAGAACTCTCTTCTGATCAGAGTGAGTGGGATGCCCCTCTTCCCCCAGAAAAAGAAGAGAAATGGAAAATGTGGAAGGATTCTTTGATGGAGTTGGAACATATGTATATTCAACGGACCTACATCCCAGTCTCCTTGTCTACCACTCAAAGAAGAGAGCTACACATCTTCTCGGATGCCTCTACAGTAGCCATAGGAGCGGTAGCCTACCTGAGAGTTATTGACTCGGAAGGTCAATGCCATGTTGGATTTGTCATGGGGAAATCAAAATTGGCCCCTCGTCCGGCCCACACTATCCCACGCCTAGAACTGTGTGCGGCTTTGCTAGCTGTTGAGATGTATGAACTGATCAGAGACGAAATCGACATTGATGTAAATGTGGCCAAGTTCTACACAGACAGTAAGATAGTTCTCGGTTACATCCACAATGTCACCAAAAGATTCTATGTGTATGTTGCCAATAGGGTAACTCGCATCAGGAAGTCTACCCATCCAGATCAGTGGTGTTATGTAAACACTGACAGCAATCCAACAGACCATGCAACCAGGCCTATACTTGCTGCGCTCTTAAAGTACACCAGTTGGTTCTCAGGTCCACCTTTCCTGACCCAAACAAACTCAAGTGAGCCTGAGAACATAAATGTTGACCTTGTAGAGCCTCACGCAGACGCAGAGATTCGAACAGACGTCACTGTCTTCACCTCTAAGGTTTCTGGAGCTCAACTCGGCTCTCATCGCTTTGAGAGGTTCTCAAGCTGGAAAGCTCTCAATCGAGCCACAGCACGACTCATTCATGTTGCCAGATCCTTCCATGAAGGTGCGGACAACACCAGCTGCAGAGGCTGGCATGACTGTAATAAACCATGCGGTACAAGTGAGTTGTCACAAGCCAAAACAGCAATCATTCACTGTGTGCAACATGAAGCCTTCAGAGAAGAATTCAAATGCCTTGAAAAAGGAAAAGAGTTTCCAAAACAAAGTACACTCAAAAAACCTTTCCCAGTACTGACAAAAAGGTTAGGAAAGTAGAACTAAACATTGTCAAGCAAGGAGCTGCTAAGGTGTTTCTGAGACCAATCTCAGAGATTGTTGTTCTTCTTTCTGAAGCATCCTAGAGACAAAAGATAATAATAGAAAGGACATTATTTGTTTCTTGATATGTTTTATTTCATAGTGGCACAATTTCATTATACCAGGTGGGGAGTGTGCTGCCATCCTGTTAGAAGGTAACAGATTATTTTATTACAATGGTTAAGATGGATTTTCATTGTGTTCCATGGTGTTATTTGCCCCCTAGTGGAGCTTTCTGGTACTTAGACTGTACGCAAACAGGAAGTAGAGAATTCGTTCTGCACGCATAGAAGCAGCGTGCAGGTCTTTCAGTGTAGTTATTTCTTGTCACGCTTCAGCCTTGGAAAATATTTGTTTGTAAGTTCGATTCAAGCATTTAGCTAATGATGATAATCTTGTTATTGATAGAGTTTCTTACATATCAATGTTGGTTGGTTGCATTTACTCACACAAATTGCAATGCCTTTCATGTATGATGTTAGCTGTATTACTTTGTTCGTGCATCATGCAAACGAATTGTAAAATATACAATACTGTATTTTTGTTACTGTTTCTAGTGTAATATGCTTTGTTATTCTACATAGATGGTTGTACATTATTAGAGTAATGAAAGGAGTTAGTCAATTACCATATGAGAAAGCAATTAGCTATATGGTTTGGCATCATGCCAGATGCATGGTACCGTAGCACGTGCTTTGTATTCATGCAACTTCAAATGTATAATGTACAGCTACAGTATGTCGGTGTGAATTGAATACTAAAGTATATTATTTTCTGTGTTTTGCAGTTTTACAACATAAACGTTTTCAATATTCATTCAAGAAAAGTCACGCCTTGGGAGTTTTATTGAAGACTTAGTTGTTAGCTATCTGTCTAGTTTTGCATGGGAACGCAACTCAAGGGCAGAATACCTATTTTAATTGTATTTTCCATTCGGTACATGGGAATTCAACCGAATTTGACATTTTTTATGTGCACCACATCATCACACACAGCCTTGTATCTGCAACAAGCTAAATTGATGGAAACATATCTGGTGGGAAAATGCGCATATTGTTTTTATGCTGATTTGAGAATAGTCGCATGAAAATCTATTGCCAATTCGATGAAAACCTAGTTTACGTTCCTTATCTATTTGGATATGGCTATATACTCTGCCAGACGATTCACCTTTACGGCCGGTTAGCTCAGTTGGTTAGAGCGTCGTGCTAATAACGCGAAGGTCGCGGGTTCGATACCCGTACTGGCCAAACCTTTTACAACATATTATTCCTTTTGCAGACAATGAAAACATGGGTAGGCTGACTGCGTCTGTCTTAACCAAAGCATAATATGATTTCACGATCTGTCATTTCAATACATAATTCAGTGAGTGTACTAGATCGATTTCCCAAATGGATACACTACTGCTGTAATTTTTGCCGAAATGCACATGTTGTGACATGCAAAATATGTATCAAACGATCTGACCTAAAAGAAAAAAGGAGGGCTCGTCCGGGATTTGAACCCGGGACCTCTCGCACCCAAAGCGAGAATCATACCCCTAGACCAACGAGCCAACTCATTCGTAAGAAAACTATCCAAGTTTTGAACCACTACTGTTTAATATTTTACAAAACACTCTAAAAGAACAAATATGGCCAGTACAACACAAAACGTAGCTAGGCATTGTATCGCTGCTAGATAGAAACAACAGAAATGTAACTGTCGCCTGGTGGCACGTAGCAAGCTGGCCGCAAGCTCAAGATGCATGATATTCAATGTAACTACTGAAGAGTTTCTAAACGGTCTGCAATGTATATTTCAATTATATTTGATGTAACGGTCACTGCCATAGTAAAAAGACATCTGAAAGGAGTCCCCACATTCATTTTTCAGGGGAGACGGAATTTAGGTTGAAAAGATCATCAGTGTGCAACTGCAGCCCACAATTCGGGGCGTTCCTGCATGTGGGCATTATTTTTTTCCGCAAAACGCCACCCTCGAGCACCCTGACAGACCAGGCGAAGGACTCAGTCTACCGGTCGCCCCCCTGCTAGTACAGCAGTAAGGAGGCTGGCGCGACACCGTGTGCTAACTAGCTTGCTAGTCAGTGACACTGTTGTGTACCGGGGAAACTGTCCACGACAAGCGGTACTGTGTGCTATCTTTGCCAGTTAGTCCTAAAGAGGACTTTGGTACACAGCAGGCGGGGGCGACACCGTGTGCTAGCTGGCTAAGCAAACACAGTGTCCTTCGCTCCCGCCTGCTGAACACCTGCAAGCGCCGTTGTTAACATAACTGCGATTAAACAGTGCCTATAAGTACTATTCCAATATATTGGTCAATTCCGGAAAGCTTACCCGTGTGACACGCTATTGGTGTTATAGGTTAGTTATCATTCATTAGTTGTAATTCACTCATGTCTGATGCAAGACTCACTTTCCTGCAGATGTTTCATTGACGTGCTACTGTTGACCATGCCTGAATGTGGGCTATTTTACACAGATCACTAAAGTATATATGAACGGGCTAGGATGAGCATACAGAGGAGGTGAACCCACACTGGTGTAATTTCGTATTCACTCAAAGGAGGGCGCTCGTGCCCCGCGAGCTTGACCCCTTAACCTTATCACAGAATGGTCAGCGGCTAACGGGATCCTTGGGACGTCCCTACCTTTAGGTATCAATCAAATTGTATTCGTAGCGTACACATGTTTTTCAGATGTTATCGCTGGGTGTAGCGTAATGCTTATGTTCCTAGCTCCAACAGTGCAGTAATACCTATCAATACAAAACAATATACCCAAATCACAAACATTTAAATAAAGGAATTAAGAAATATAGATATATTAAAATGAGCAATGGCAGATGTATATGATGGTGTGTGTATAGACATTATCAGGGATGTAGTACTCCCTCGCAATGTTTCTGGAATCCTGAACGAAAACGTGTTCTGATAAATTCAAAATAAATTATATTTAGTTAAACCAAAAAATCCATCAAAGCAATAGAATGACAAACTAAATACATATTTAGGCTATACCATCCTATATGTAGGTAAATTGTGGTTTCTACCCTGTATTCTCTCTCTCTGGCGGTGGCGCAAATTATGAATAACGCTTCGAACACTCCAGCAGTGCACATTGCATTTTGGTACACCAGAATTACATTCATTTCCAATGAAACGCTGCGTTTGCCTTGCAGAGGCAGTTGCTGTGCATATATTGGATTTATCGAACATGTGCGTCAAACTGTATGTGTAGACGGCTTGACAGAAATAGTAGCAGAAGGTGAACGTTTAACTTTTGTTGCATACTTATCCAGATGATGCTGCGTACTAATTGGCGCAAAAACACTATCGGTGTGATCGAAGCGTAAGTTTACAGACACACACCACCTCTATTGCGTGTGCAGACAAACTGATCGACCACATGAACCTTATCATCACACCAACGAGATCTAGGAACCAAATTCACTGCGTGTCTGCCTTGATGTTCAAAAAACTTCACCGGACCCACGATTCGAAGGGCGCTACAATCTCTTAAAATAATTATCATCAAGATCTGTTGCCTACGCCTAATAGTCTTACTCATCACTTATTAATATGATCACAAATAGATATCACTTATCACAATGGTGCTAGTTTAGTAAAGTTATATCAAAGCTGAATTGATTGAGATCAAAACCCTTTGCTATGAGACTCGAAGTTGAGCTCAGGTGCATCCTGTTTCCATTGATCATCCTTGATTGGAGTCCACCTGTGGCAAATTGAATTGATTGGACATGATTTGGAAAGGCCCACACCTGTCTATATAATGTCCCACAGTTGACAGTGCATTTAAGAGCAAAAACCAAGCCTTGAGGTCGAAGGAATTGTCCGCAGAGCGCCGAGACTGGATTGTGTCAAGGCACAGGTCTCGGTAAGGGTACGACAACATTTCTGCAGCATTGAAGGTCCCCAAGAACACAGTGGCCTCCACCATTCTTAAATGGAAGAAGTTTGGAACCACCAAGACGCTTCCTAGAGCTGACAGCTCCTCTGTGGAGATGGGAGAACCTTCCAGAAGGACAACCATCTCTGCAGCACTCCACCAATCAGGCCTTTATGGTAGAGTGGCCAGACAGAAGCCACTCTTCAGGGGCCTCCAGAGTTGCACAGTGGTCTAAGGTACTGCATCTCAGTGCTAGAGGTGTCACTACAGACTCTGGTACTATTCCAGGCTGTATCACATCTGGTCGTGATTGGGAGTCCCATAGGGCGGTGCACAATTGGCCCAGTGTTTTTAGGGTTTGGCCAGGGTAGGCCGTCATTGTAAATAAGAATTGTTTTCTTAACTGGGGACTAGTCAGGATCGAGGGAAAGATGAATGGAGCAAAGTACAGAGAGATCCTTGATGACAAGCACAGAATGATCTAGAATGTCATTGTAGGCCGTAGTGTTAAGATTTCCCTTCACTGGAACTAAGGGGGCCTCACCCGAACCATGAAAAACAGCCCCAGACCATTATTCCTCCTCCATCAAACTTTATAGTTGGCACTATGCATTGGGGCATGTAGCGTTCTCCTGGCACCCGCCAAACCCAGATTCGTCCTTCGGACTGCAAGATTGTTTTATTTATTTATTTATCCGTTATTTTACCAGGTAAGTTGACTGAGAACACGTTCTCATTTGCAGCAACGACCTGGGGAATAGTTACAGGGGAGAGGAGGGGGATGAATGAGCCAATTGTAAACTGGGGATTATTGTGAAGGGTGATTCATCACTCCAGAGAATGCATTTCCACTGCTCCAGAGTCCAATGGCGGCGGGCTTTACACCACTCCAGCCGACGCTTGGCATTGCACATGGTGATCTTAGGATTGTGTGTGGCTGCTCAGCCATGGAAACCCTTTTCATGAAGTTCCCGACGAACAGTTCTTGTGCTGACGTTGCTTCCAGAGGCAGTTTGGAACTCAGTAGTGAGTGTTCCAACTGAGGACAGACGATTTTTACGCCCTATGCACTTCAGCACACGGCGGAGCTGTTCTGTGAGCTTGTGTGGCCTACCGCTTCACAGCTGTTGTTGCTCTTCGACGTTTCCACTTCACAATAACAGGACTTACAGTTGACCGGGGAAGCTCTAGCAGGGCAGAAATTTGAAGAACTGACTTGTTGGGAAGGTGGCATCCTATGGCGGTGCCACGTTCATAGTCACTGAGCTCTTCAGTAAGGCCATTCTACTGACAGTGTTTGTCTATGGAGATTGCATGGCGGTGTGCTCGATTTTATACACCTGTCAGCAATGGGTGTGGCTGGAATAGCCGAATCCACTCATTTGAAGGGGTGTCCACATAATTGTGTGTGTATATATAGTGTAGATCAGGGTTGGCCAACCCTCTTGGAGGGCAAGCAGGATTTTCTTCTAGACCTCTATTAAAGAGACAGTTCACCCAAATAACAAAATGTTTGTGTCCTTACCTTGAAAGCAGTCTGTGGACAAGGAAACTGCAAACTATGATTTGGTTACCCTTTGCCATCAACCATTTATATTTAAAAAAAATCCTGTGCAGAACCTTGGTGTATTGGTAACACTCCCTGTCATGTGTAGCATAGAACTTTCTACCTAAGAACTGAGATCTATTCCTGCTTACCACTGTTTCTAGCATTTACCTGTCTCATTTCATGGCTGTCTGAATGAAGTATCAAACCACCTAAAAAATATTAGCTTGCTTTAAATTTCACCCCCCAAAATCTTAATATCAAGTTGTTGAATTTGCACTGTTCATTTAATGTTCACAGCAACCTGAATACACCTGACCTGTGTTTTTTTATTTTCCACCGGGTCATAGGCATTTAAAATGTACACTTCAATCTGGGGTAGGGACGTCCCAAGGACAATGGACAAAGCTTTTCTTTTGCAAAATGCAAATGGATGTTTTGCAACAATTTACATTGTTTTCGTGTCATTTAGGACTTGCCATGTCATATCAATTTACTAGGCTTTCAGTATTATCAGTCACATGACTGTACATAGTTAACTAGAGATGTTGCGTTTCACTACAGCATGGACCTCGTGGCGCAACGGTAGCGCGTCTGACTCCAGATCAGAAGGTTGCGTGTTCAAATCACGTCGGGGTCAAAGCTTTTTTTAGTATATTTTTATGTGTTGTTTTTGCACAAGCTGCCGCTGGACTCTCTAAACTGCTGTTATCACTAGGTTGTTGTTGGTTATAGTTAAAGTATAAAATAGGCTAGCGGCCATCCATTTTGTAAAATTAAAAACAAAAAAACACAACAGCGGTAGACTGTGTTGCATCGTCTTGGTCTTTCCTGTTTGGTTAAAATTGTAGTTGTAGATATGCCTGCCTTTAAACTCCTAAATAAAAACTATTATTCTTTACAAAAAGGAGGGCTCGTCCGGGATTTGAACCCGGGACCTCTCGCACCCTAAGCGAGAATCATACCCCTAGACCAACGAGCCACAAGTTAGTGTAGAAACAACTAGCTTTATTAGCTCTATATATCAAATCTAAATTTGCTGGTAGTCAAATGTCTACAATCAATAAACGAAACGAGTAATGCATTGACCAATGTCGAGAGAGCATATTGTGGCATCGGTTCGTCTCTGCTCACTAATCCAGTCCAGACCAGTGAGTCCGCAAAATCCGCACACTTTCTCGCACATTAATTTATCAATTTTGTAACAACGTTGCAGTTAACACTGTCTTGTTCCTGTCAAGCAACATGCGTTCTATAAACGAGAAGGGTGCAACTGCAGCCCGTAATGTGGGCAATGCTGCATCTGTAGGAAGCCCCATTTGTTTATTATGACTAGTACAAAGGCGATAGGCACGGGACTCCTTGTTCCTGTCATGCGTCATGCACTCTAGAAACCAATACGTTTTGGTTTGTTTTGCACAGAACATGGGAGCAGATGATGACCTTTCTTCATTTAGCTAGATTAGAAGTCTTTATTGGCAGGCTGAGTTTAGCCGGTCCTCGCAATTAATGTGGCTACTGTTTTGTTTGGCACGCCAGTGGCTACTGTTTTGTTTGACACGCCAGCCCACACTTATTTGACAGACTATATCTCGGAAATGTCAGTAACGGGACTCGTGGTATTTGATTAATATAACATACAAACATTCAGCTACAAAATCAGATCAGCTGACTGAAGTGCCCTTGTGAACTTGCCAAAGGTTCCTTATAAATCCGGCGAGCGTTGGTGGTATAGTGGTGAGCATAGCTGCCTTCCAAGCAGTTGACCCGGGTTCGATTCCCGGCCAACGCAGTTGTTTTTGCATCCGTAGTTCATTTTTGATTGAGGCTGCATTGTGGCTGCATTGTGGCACCTGCGTCACAGCTATAATAAATAGGGTCGACGAGGATTACCAAGTAAACATACAAAGAATGTCTCTCAAATACTAGCTAAAATTTGAAAAATTCTCAATCAAGCAATTAATTGAACAACAGCTTGACTGCTCGTGTTGCACCTTTATTTGACCCGTTTTATGCTCATTGTATGCTCCCATTTGCTTGGGCTCGCCTGTGGTTGGTTTCAGATGTTGTAATATAGCTCAATTAATGTTTTGATGCTGATGCTCCGTTGTGCTCCGCCCCCTCGAAACTGTCCTGTGTGATGAAAGGAACTCTCTGAGCCAAGAGCTGACAGACACAGCTGACTTCCATCCTGAGTACCAGGCACACGCTCCCATTGCATCAAGTCAAAAAGTATATTACGCACCATGGCATCGGACGAATTGGCGAGGGAACTGCAGCCCAGGCTGGCCGCGGAGCCGGCTCACCTATTCAACCCGTCTCCACCAGAGGAGACCCCGGTGAAAGCGAGCGACCCTGTCCCCGGTCCGCAGAAAAAAGCGGTGGCGGTCATTGTCAATGATGACACATCGGAACTCACCGCGAAACTCACGCGGAGACTGTGCATCAACAATGGGAACGCGGCGCCCAAGCAGGCCAAGGTGTTCAATCCCTACACGGAATTCAAAGAGTTCTCCCGCAAACAGATCAAAGACATGGAAAACATTTTCAAACGGTAGGCTAAGACTTTATTTTTATTTGAATATCATTCAAATCTAAATAATGTGGCTATGGTGTTGTGACTTGTCTTGATAAAGAGGGAATGTCCCTTAGTTATGTCTGTAGGGGAGACCGGGGAACAAAGTAGCACCTGGTCAGTAGTAACAGCTTAGTAACTCAAATTAGAAACATGTTATAAAATGTCCTAATACTTGCTTAGTGTCTACATGGCTAATAAGTTTAGTTTAAATCCATCAATTATTTTTCGTATTGACAGAAATGGGTAAATATACAATTTTTTTGATAATAGACTTGTGGAACCATTGTCCATGTATCTAAACATATATACTTTTTATCAGTAAGATAGGGTCTTTTGATTGGTATAGTTGATGACAAGAATTGTTGTTGTATTTTGTGGGGGTTTCGTTGTAATGCAGTACCTAAAATCGTATATAATATTTAGACACATTCACATAATTATATAAAATGTCACTTATTTACATCAAGTTTAGCAGTACAACTAAGTTAATACTTTAGAATAATTACAAATAAAATGACACATTTAGACTTAAATTCAAAAAATATCTTGTATAAAATATATTCATTTTGGCTACTCCATTTTTGGTCAATATGATATGCCTAAAAGATCAAATGGAAATATTTGGTCTCAATTTAGTGTATTTTCATCCAAATATCAGTTTCAAAACATATGTTTTTTAATTACCCTTCTTTTTTACCATTAAAGACAGTGTTACATTTAACTTCTCAGCCTGTTACATTTCATCCCACCTGCTGAGTCAATTGTAACATTTTACTCCTGCCACTTTCAGTATATCCTAGAAATGTAGTTACAGTGTGTAAATAATGGTAGTTGATGTATGTTGTTTGTATAAACATATTATTAATATAACTTAGATTGCCTTTTCATAATAAAGCAAAAGCCTAAAAGTGTTATTTGTCTCCCTGGACTCCACTATGCATAGTATAGGCTAGTCACAACCAGGTAAGGTATTGAGTGAGTATGAGGGATTGATTCAGATCACTGTGATAAAGAGATGAAGCCTATATATTATGAGGGAGACAACTACCTGACCACACAATTAATAAGGTGAATTGATATTGCTGAGTGACCTCTGTCTCCTGCTGGTGGAGTTAAATTGTTGTGGAACATCACAGACTGAATGGTCTTCATCTAGCCTACAACACTATCCCTTTTCTGCCATCAATATATATTAATAATACATCTCCCTAAATAGCTTACATGACAACAGTATTATTATTATTGTGTAGGGAGAACCCCCCTATTTTTTTTCTCTACCTCTCAGTTAATCCTCTCATAGACTACGTAGTGTGTGTGTGTGTGTGTGTGTGTGTCACTCCGGTCTCTGCAGCACCAACCCTTTAGGAAATTCATGGAGCTAGTGGGGTGGATGTGGGGCTATACTGGGCTTTATTGATATCCTCTGTACCAGGCCAGAATAATGTTTTCTCCTGGGCCAATGGAACTGTACAGTCATTTTGCTACTGTCTTTTTTCACTGGAGGGACAAGAGTCACTCTTCTCAAACACTGGGTCCCCAGTGACACCCCCTCTCCTGTGTGTGTGTGTGTGTGTGTGTGTGTGTGTGTGTGTGTGTGTGTGTGTGTGTGTGTGTGTGTGTGTGTGTGTGTGTGTGTGTGTGTGTGTGTGTGTGTGTGTGTGTGTGTGTGTGTGTGTGTGTGTGTGTGTGTGTGTGTGTGTGTGTGTGTGTGTGTGTGGAGGGACCACTGACGAGAGGAGACCCTACTGTATACAGAGACTGGACAGCCTCTGTGTGAGACTAGTTGTGTCCATGTATTTGCTCAGAGCTGTAGCGGAGACTACTTGCATTTCTGTTGACAACATGTAATACTGTTGTCCCAGTTCATCTGTTCATCTAAAGCTTTGTAGCTACAGGTGCATGTGAACGCAGCGTAGAGAAGGATATTGATTCGTGGGTAGATGCATTGACACTGCAGTTTTTCCAGGACTATGTATTTAAACTTGAGATTTACATTTGAGTTTGGCCTAGTTTTGCTCTCAGCACAGTTGGAAAGGAAGAGCCAGTATGTAGAGGAGCAAATGGGTCACAGAGAGAGGGAGAAAGGAGGGGGGCTTGGTATCACCCTCTTTCCTGAGGATTTACTTGAACATGCCTCTCATTGGCAAAACTGCACTTAGATGCACTCATGAAGAAAGATTTAGGTAACATGCCTCTCTCTCTCTCTCTCTCTCTCTCTCTCTCTCTCTCTCTCTCTCTCTCTCTCTCTCTCTCTCTCTCTCTCTCTCTCTCTCTCTCTCTCTCTCTCTCTCTCTCTCTCTCTCTCTCTCTCTCTCTCTCTCTCTCTCTCTCTCTCTCTCTGCATTCTGTTTGGGTGTTGGTTGAATGTGTCCTCTATCTCCATAGCCCCTTCTTCTCCCTCTATGACTCTCAAGCTGTTCTGCCCAGGGTGGGTTTTATCCATCTCCCCTATAGCCATCACTGGAGCACTTCATAGACATACAATGCATTCAGAAAGTATTCAGACCCCTTGACTTTTTCCACATTTTGTTACGTTACAGCCTTATTCTAAAATTGATTAAATTGTTTTTTCCCCTCATCAATCTACACACAATACCCCATAATGACAAAGCAAAAACAGGTTTTTAGACATTTTTGCTGATATATTTCAAATAAAAAACTTAAATATCACATTTACACAAGTATTCAGACCCTTTCCTCAGTACTTTGTTGAAGCACCTTTGGCAGCGATTACAGCATTGAGTCTTCTTGGGTATGACGCTACAAGCTTGGCACACCTGTATATGGGGAGTCTCTCTCATTCTTCTCTGCAGATCCTCTCAAGCTCTGTCATGTTGGATGGGGACCGTTGCTGTACAGCTATTTTCAGGTCTCTCCAGAGATGTTCGATCGGGTTCAAGTCCGCGATCTGGCTGGGCCAATCAAGGACATTTGGTGGATTGTCCGGAAACCACTCATGTGTTGTCTTGGCTGTGAGCTTAGGGTTGTTGTCCTGTTGGAAGGTGAACCTTCACCCAAGTCTGAGGTCCTGAGCACTCTAGATCAGGTTTTCATCAAGGATCTCTCTGTACTTTGCTCTGTTCTTCTTTTCCTCGATCCTGACTAGTCTCCCAGTCCCTGCCGCTGAAAGACATCCCCACAGCTTTTCATTGGCTGAAGCGGAGAGGTCAGGTGTACTGTCTTTACATTACTCAATATTTTCTGAGTTGAGACTCCTTTATCTACCCAACCCGTCTTTCATCTCCCCTGCTCTCTTTAGCTTTGCATGCAGGGTACTTGACCTCTGACCTAGCCACTGGCGGGTAACCTAGATGTGGGTGAAGCACATGCTCAGCGGGGGCACACTGATTAGACAGTGGCCAGTCTGTCTGTGTCCTAAAGTTTGGTTGGATGCGGTCATGGTGACAGAGCCTAGCTTGGGTGAGGGCCAGGGAGGGGGCACTTTGGAATGTTCCAAGCGGGAGTAGACTAGATTGAGGGCCGGGCCATTCCATCCTAAATTCTGCCCCTTCTGTCACCCCTTTACACTCTGCCTCATCCCATCATAAATTGGTCTACTCCTCCTCACCACCTTAATTCTCACCCCTTCTCACCCTCTTTCTCTTTCCTGATGCTGCCCTTGCCACACTCATTCACCCACGTTCTCTGCATTCCAGAGGTCTTAACCCTTCCCTGCCTTTTAACCCTGCATAACTCATACTCATCATCAACACCACATTCTTAGAAAAAAAGATGCTGTGTAGAACCTAAAAGGGTTCTTCGACTGTCCCCATAGGAGAATCCTTTGAAGAACCATTTTTGGTTCCAGATAGAACCCTTTTGGTTCCATGTTGAACCCTTTACACAGAGGGTTCTACATGGAACCCAAAATAGTTCTACTTGAAACCAAAACCAGTTATCCTATGGGGACAACAGAATAACCCTTTTGGAACCCTTTTTTCTAAGAGTGTATCACAATTCTGACTTTTGATTGAGTCACTGCTCTAAAATCAGCCTGTGATGGTAAAGTGTTAGTCACTGTGATTTCTGAGGGATGGCTTTTTCACTACTTTCTCTGTTTTCTCCCCCAGAGTCCACAAATATTCCTGTCTCCGGGGTGAAAATGCACAGACACGTGCCTAGCCTGACGCTAGTCTAAAACAGGCTGCATTAGAGATGAGGATGTGGCGTTATCAGTCGGCCCTTACCTGCTCCATCTTCACTCTGACACTGTACGCCTTATAGCAGCAGGAGTGACCTGAATACACTCCTGCTGAGAGAGAGAGAGAGAAAGGGGTGAGGGAGAGAGAGAGAGGGGGAGGGAGGGAGGGAGAGGAAAGGAAAGGAGTGGGAGAGGCAGGGAGAGAGAAAGGGGTGATGGATAGAGAGGGAGGGAGAGAGAGAGGGGGAGGGAAGGAAGGGAGAGAGATAGGGAGAGTGGGAGAGATGGGGGAGAGAGCGAGAGGGGGTGGGAAGGGAAGGATATATAGAGGGAGTGAGAGAGAGAGATACAGGGGAGAGAGAGGGAATGAGAGAGAGAGAGAGGGAATGAGAGAGAGAGAGAGGGAATGAGAGAGAGAGAGAGGGAATGAGAGAGAGGGGGAACGAGAAAGAGAGTGGGGACAGGAAAAGAGAGATAGCGAGAGGGAAAGCAAGGGAGATGGAGTGAGAGGGAAATGAAAAGAGAGAGAGAGAGAGATCCCAAAAATACAGTGTCCATGCCAAAAGCCTTGGTATCTATAATTACCATACTGCAGGAAGTTAGCTGTGGGACAATAAGGCCTGACTATAGACAGTAGCTGTGGCTGTGGCTGTGTCACCACTCCCTTACAATGGAAGACATTCCACAACAATGTTTTCTTGCAACGTTTCACTTTTGAGTTTTTGATAGCCAAACAGCCTTTCTTATTTTTCTTACGTCAAAGCTTTCGGCAGACTTTCAGTCGGTAGATTGTGGTAGAAAGCTGGGGCTGTAATAGTAGTCTAGAGTAGTATTTTAATGATCATATTGATCAAGTGCTTCTGACTAGACAGCTTTTCTGTTCTTTCAGCATAACATGTTGTTATTGTGAGATACTGACTGACCCAGCTGAGGATCTGGACTAGGACCTGTCACTAAGCTGTGGAGTTAGTCCTGTATGTACAGGTGACAGTTGCTAAGCTGCTCTGGGGTCACCCATTGCTGTGAACAGTTGTCATGCTGGTCAGCTGTGGAGGGCCAAAAGGAACCAGCTGTTTTAGAACACAGATGGCAGCAAATGTGTTGTGTGTGTGTGTGTGTGAGGGGAATGAGTAGTGTTACAGTATTGGGTGGCTTACAGTATTGGGTGGGTTACAGTATTGGGTGGGTTACAGTATTGGGTGGGTTACAGTAATGGGTGGGTTACAGTATTGGGTGGGTTACAGTAATGGGTGGGTTACAGTAATGGGTGAGTTACAGTAATGGGTGGGTTACAGTATTGGGTGGGTTACAGTAATGGGTGGATGTATTAGTAACATTTATTTATTTTGGGATGGATGTTTAGCATTAGTAAAGCAAGGTTTGCCTTTAAAGTGATGGGGTGTGGTTCAAATCAATGGTCCTTTGTGCTACTGAGCTGATGATATCTTTAGGCTGATTGTTAGAAAGTTAACAGTCCTAAATCAGGTTGTTTTGAAGGGAGGGGGTTTAGTTCCTATGGCCTTTGAAGAGTTGAACTGAAACAATGACCTCTCTCTCTTTGGTTTCTGGTCTGACCAGATTACACTCCTACCATTCAGGCGTCGGCAAGATAGGAGCACACGTGTGTGTTTGTGTGTGTGTCTGTGTGAGAGAGAGTGTGTGTGTTTCCTCACTCACACCCAGATCCAGTGCCTCTCGAACAGCTGTGTGAACGGATCTGTAAACACTTGTTGTGTCAGACAGACAGACTCCTTGCAGGCCCCCTCTCAAACACACACACACACACACACACACACACACACACACACACACACACACACACACACACACACACACACACACACACACACACACACACACACACACACACACACACACACACACACACACACACACACACACACACACACACACAGCTGCTCTATCTGCATCCCACTCAGTCATGTCCCTCTCTGTTTTTCAGTGATTCACCTGATCTGTTTATCTAGGACCCCCAACACCCTTGATGAATCTGTTTTGTGTCTGATGACAAGTGAGTGTGGTGTGTTTAACTGTGATTGATCAGGGGAAGTTGGTGTTTGTGTGTGTCAGTCAAGCGCATACAGCTATCGAGACTGTCTGGTTAGTGTCGACCACCCGGATCTCTATTCCCGACATCAGACCTTTATCACAATATATCTGTCTCTCCTGTGTGTGTGTGTGTGTGTGTGTGTGTGTGTGTGTGTGTGTGTGTGTGTTTAATGTCATTGGTAGGCTTAGGGCCTGTATCTCTATGTCTAGATGTGGCCGTCTGTTCAGACTCAGGGTATAGATGCCTTTCACCACATTGTGCCTGTCAGCCAGTCTAGGATGAACTTGGCACATATCTTACTAGAGCCATGAGGTTTTGCTGAGCATTTGAGCTGACCATGAGAAACACCTCTGAGTTCTAGTTGTTGACTATATAACTATCTATGACCCATAGTTGTTGTCCTTTATGACAAACAGACATTACATGTTTCCTCTCCTGGTAATTTAATGTGAGGTAGTGTAATGTCTGTGTGCCTTCCTCTCTCCCTGGCTGTATGTAGACACACCTGTACACTACATGACCAAGTATGTGGACACCTGCTCATCGAACATCTCATACCAGAATCATGGGCACTCTTCTGGGATGGCTTTCCAGTAGATGTTGGAACATTGCTGTGGGAACTTGCTTCCATGCAGCCACAAGAGCATTAGTGAGGTCGGGCACTGATGTTGGGCGATTACGCCTGGCTCGCAGTATGCGTTCCAATTCATCCCAAATGTATTCAATGGGGTTGAGGTCAGTGCTCTGTGCATGCCAGACAAGTTCTTCCACATCGATCTCGACAAACCATTTCTGTATGGACCTCGCTGGGATTCTCTGCCTCTAACCCTATTACAGGGGCTGAGTCACTGGCTTACTGGTGCTCTTTCATGCCGTCCCTAGGAGGGGTGCGTCACTTGAGTGGGTTGAGTTACTGACGTGATTGGTTATATCTGGAGTACTTCTCCTGTCTTATCCAGTGTCCTGTGTGAATTTAAGTATGCTCTCTGTAATTCTCGCCTTCTCTCTTTCTTTCTCTCTCTCGGAGAACCTGAGCCCTAGGACCATACGTCAGGACTACCGGGCATGATGACTCCTTGCTGTCCCCAGTCCACCTGGCCTTGCTGCTGTTCCAGTTTCAACTGTTCTGCCTGCGGTTATGGAACCCCTACCTGTCCCAGACCTGCTGCTTTCAACTCTTAATGATCGGCTATGAAAAGCCAACTGTCATTTATTCCTGATTATTATTTGACCATGCTTGTCATTTATGAACATTTTGAAAATCTTGGCTCTCTCTAATTCTCTCCTTCTCTCTTTCTTTCTCTCTCTCGGAGGACCTGAGCCCTAGGACCATACGTCAGGACTACCGGGCATGATGACTCCTTGCTGTCCACCTGGCCTTGCTGCTATTCCAGTTTCAACTGTTCTGCCTGCGGTTATGGAACCCCTACCTGTCCCAGACCTGCTGTTTTCAACTCTTAATGATCGGCTATGAAAAGCCAACTGACATTTTTTCCTGATTATTATTTGACCATGCTTGTCACTTATGAACATTTTGAACATCTTGGCCATGTTCTGTTATAATCTCCACCCGGCACAGCCAGAAGAGGACTGGCCACCCCTCATAGCCTGGTTCCTCTCTAGGTTTCTTCCTAGGTTTTGGCCTTTCTAGGGAGTTTTTCCTAGCCACCGTGCTTCTACACCTGCATTGCTTGCTGTTTGGGGTTTTAGGCTGGGTTTCTGTACAGCACTTCGAGATATTAGCTGATGTACGAAGGGCTATATAAAATAAACTTGATTTGATTTGTGCACGGGGCCTTGTCATGCTGAAACAGGAAAGGGCCTTCCCCAAACTGTTGCCACAAAGTTGGAAGCACAGAATTGTCTAAATCAAATCTAATCAAATTGTATTGGTCACATACACATGTCTAGCAGATGTTATTGCAGGTGTAGCGAAATGCTTGTTTCTAGAATGTCAACAAATGTTTTAACGTTAAGATTTCCCTACACTGGAACTAAGGGGCCTAACCCGAACCATAAAAAACAGCCCCAGACCATAATTCCTCCTCCACCAAACTTTACAGTTGGCACTATGCATTTGGGAAGGTAGCGTTCTCCTGGCATCCACCAAACCAAGATTTGTCCGTCGGTCTGCCAGATGGTGAAGCTGATTCATCACTCCAGATAACGTGTTTCCACTGCTCCAGAGTCCAATGGAGGCGAGCTTCATATTACTCCAGCCGACACTTAGCATTGTGCATGGTGATCTTAGTATTGTGTGCGGATGCTCAGCCTTGAAAACCCATTTAATGAAGCTCCCGACAAACAGTTCTTGTGCTGACGTTGCTTCCAGCGGCAGTTTAGAACTCGATAGTGAGTGTTGCAACTGAGGACCGATGATTTTTATGCACTACACACTTCAGCACTCTGCGGTCCCATTCTGTGAGCTTGAGTGGCCTACCACTTCACAGCTGAGCCGTTGTTGCTCCTAGACGTTTCCACTTCACAATAACAGCACTTACAGTTGACCTGGGCAACTCTATCAGGGCAGAAATTTGACAAACTGACTTGTTGGAAAGGTGGCATCCTATGACGGTGCCACGTTGAAATTCACTGAGCTCTTCAGTAAGGCCATTCTACTGCCAATGTTTGTCTATGGAGATTGCATGGCTCTGTGCTCTATTTTATACACCTGTCAGCAACGGGTGTGGCTGGAATAGCCGAATCCACTAATTTGAAGGGGTGTCCACATAATTGTGTATATATAGTGTATGTACGTTTGCCAGTGGTAAGGAGGGCTTCATAGAGTTGTGCTGTTATAATGTAAGTTCATGGATCAACCCTCTTCTCTCTGTAGGTTTGACAGTGGTAAGGACGGCTTCATAGACCTGATGGAGCTGAAGCTGATGATGGAGAAGCTGGGAGCTCCTCAGACCCACCTCGGCCTCAAGAACATGATCAAGGAGGTGGATGAGGACTTCGACGGCAAGCTGAGCTACAGAGAGGTGTGTGTACTGTATTGTCTACTTCCATGTCAATTTCCCTGAGTGTGTGTGTGTGTGTGTGTGTGTGGCCTGTTAATTACAGTGTGTATTTTTTAACTGCAGTAAAACATATAGTGCCTTCAGAAAGTATTCACACTTAACTTTTTCCACATTTTGCTGTGTTACAACCTGATTTTAAAATGGATTTAATGTATATTTTTGTTGTCATTGGCCTACACACAACACCCCATAATGTCAAAGTGGAAACATGTTATTTTAATTTTTTTAATTTTTACTAATTAATTAAAAAGGAAAAGCTGAAATGGTTTGAGTCAATAAGTATCCAACCCCTTTGTTATGGCAAGCCTAAATAAGTTCAGGAGTAACAATGTGCTTAACAAGTCACATAGTAAGTTGTATGGACTCACTCTGTGTGCAATACTAATTTTAAACTTTTTTTTTTTATGACTACCACATCTCTGTACCCCAAACATTATCTGTAAGGTCCCTCAGTCAAACAGTGAATTTCAAACACAGATTCAAACACAAAGACCAGGGAGGTTTTCTAATGCCTCGCGAAGAAGTGCCCCTATTGGTAGATGAGTACAAATAAAAAAACAGACATTGAATATCCCTTTGAACATGGTAAAAAAAATTATTACACTGGATGGTGTATCAAAACACCCAGTCACTACAAAAATACAGGTGTCCTTCCAAACTCAGTAGCCGGAGAGGAAGGAAACCTCTCAGAGATTTCACCATGATGCTAATGGGGACTTTAAAACAGTTACAGAGTTGATAGGAGAAAAGAGAAAACTGAGGATGGATCAACAACATTGTAGTTACTCCACAATACTAACCTAATTGACAGAGTGAAAAGAAGGAAGCCTGTACAAAATACAGATATTCCAATACATGCATCCTCTTTGAAACAAGGCACTAAAGTAATACTGCAAAACATGTGGCAAAGCAATTAACCTTTTGTCCTGAATATGAAGTGTTATGTTTGTGGCAAATCCAATACAACACATTACTGAGTACCACTCTCCATATTTTCAAGCATAGTGGTGGCTGGGTCATGTTATGGGTATGCTTGTAATCTTTAAGGACAGGGGAGTTTTTCAGGATCAAAAATTCACGGAATGGAGCTAAGCACAGGCAAAATCCTAGAGGAAACCTGGTTCAGTCTGTTTTACCACCAGACACTGGGAGAGGAATTCACCTTTCAGCAGGACAATAACCTAAAACACAATGCCAAATCTACACTGGAGTTGCTTACCAAGAAGACCATGAATGTTCCTGAGTGGCCGAATTACAGTTTTTACTTAAATCTACTTTAAATTCAATGGCAAGACAAGGGTGTGAATACTTATGTAAATGAGATATTTCAGAATTTCATTTTTAATAAATGTGCAAACATTAAAAAAACATTTTTTTCACTTTGTCATTATGGGGTATTGTGTGTAGATGGGTGACATTATAATTTTTTTAATCAATTTTGAATTCAGGTTGTAACAGCAAAATGTGTAATAAGTCGAGGTACGAATATTTTCTGAAGGCACTGCACTCCTCTCAGGACAGTCTGTAAAAAGCTGTGTCTCAATATCACTCTGTGAGTGTATGGGGGGGGGGGGTCTCTTAATAGCAAGGCTGTGCTCACTGAGTGTGTACATAGTCAAAACCTTTCTTAATTGTGGGTCAGTCAGTGGTCAAGTATTCTGCCACTGTGTACCCTCTGTTTAGGGCCTATAGCATTCCAGTTTGCTCTGTTGTTTGGTAAATTCCTTACAATGTTTCAAGTAATTATCTTTTTGTTTTCTCATGATTTTGGTTGGGTCTAATTGTGTTGCTGTTGCTGTCTTAGGGCTCTCCTCTTTTCTACCCCCTCCCTCTCCCTTCTCCCACCCACTCCATCTCCCTCCTTCTTTTTTCTACCCCATCCCTCTCCCTTCTCCCTCCCACTCCCCTGTCTCCCTCCTTCTCTTTCCTACCCCCTCCCTCTCACTTCTCCCTCCCTCTCTCTCCTTATCTTTCCTACCCCCTCTATCTCCCCTTCTCCCCCCCTCTCTCTCCCTCTCTCTCACACACTCATTTACATTTGACATTTTAGTCATTTAGCAGACACTCTTATCCAGAGTGACTTACAGTTAGTGTGTTCACTCACAGGGTTAAACAGGTGACAGGGGCAGCTGAACAGAGATATACAAAGACTCTGTGTTTCAGCTCTGAGGCGTTGACTCGACCAATCCTTGCTTCTCTCTGCCTCTCATTCTCCTGATTGGAGTAGCAGAGTTCCACACATACATATCCCATTACACAGCACAGTTCCCCTAGGACCACTGGTGGTCAGGCTAGATGGGGCCAGCTAGACGGGGAATTCTATCACCCCTCAGAGCCTGGTTCACCTCGAGAGTTTTTCCTAGCTACTCTGCTTCTACATCTGCATTGCTTGCTCTTTGTGGTTTTAGGCTGGGTATCAGTATGGCACTTTGTGACAACTGCTGATGTAAAAACAACTTTATAAAATACATTTGATTGATTGATTGATATCAGGTTGCTACACCAAGGTCACACACAGAAAGCACATTTTATAGGAGGACAGTTCCGACACTAAACCCACAGACATGAACAGTTGTTATAATGTCTATTTGATTTTATGATATTAGAAGGAACCGTTATCACTTCTACATGATGTTATGATATTAGAAGGAACAGTTATCACTTCTACATGATGTTATGATATTAGAAGGGACAGTTATCACTTCTACATGATGTTATGATATTAGAAGGAACAGTTATCACTTCTACATGATGTTATGATATTAGAAGGAACCGTTATCACTTCTACATGATGTTATGATATTAGAAGGAACAGTTATCACTTCTACATGATGTTATGATATTAGAAGGAACCGTTATCACTTCTACATGATGTTATGATATTAGAAGGAACCGTTATCACTTCTACATGATGTTATGATATTAGAAGGAACAGTTATCACTTCTACATGATGTTATGATATTAGAAGGAACAGTTATCACTTCTACATGATGTTATGATATTAGAAGGAACCGTTATCACTTCTACATGATGTTATGATATTAGACTGTTAGGTACTTATTGATGTTTCATACAACGGGTGTGTCTAATCCTGAATGCTGATTGGTTAACCGCAATCCAGCCGGTGTCTATTTAAGCAATAAGGCCCGAGAGGGTGTGGTATATGGTCAATATACCACGGCTAAATATACCACGGCTATAACTGTCACGTTCCTGACCTATTTTTATGTTATTTTGATTATGTTTAGTTGGTCAGGGCGTGAGTTGGGGTGGGCATTGTATGTTGTGTGTGTTTTGGTTAGTCTATGGGTGTTGTATGTGTATGGGATAGAGTATTGTTAGGTTGTCTAGTTATGTCTATGGCTGCCTAGATTGGGTCTCAATCAGAGACAGCTGTCATTCATTTGTCTCTGATTGGGAGCCATATTTAAGGTAGCCATAGGCAGTAGGCTTTTGTGGGTAGTTGTCTTGTTTAACGTTTGTTGCTCGTCTGGGCACTTGCGTTATTTAGCTTCACGATCATTTGTTGTTTTGTTTGTTTGTAATAGTGTTTTCGTTTCATGTTCATCTTCGTTTGTTTAATTAAAAGAAGATGGCTTATTTTCCTCATGCTGCGTTTTGGTCCGTCTCTCCTCCACACGATCGTGACAGAACTACCCACCACAACAGGACCAAGCGGATTGAGGAAGGAGGGAAGGAACTAAAGCAATGGAGAGAAGAGGAATGGAGTTGGGAGCAAATTTTCAATGGAGAAGGACCCTGGGCTAAGGTTGGTGTGAATCGCCGCTTGAGGGAGGAGAAGAAGGCAGCCACAGCCCAGGAGCGCTGGTATAAGGAGGCAGCACGTAAGAGAGGCTGGAAGCCCGAGAGGCTCACCCAAAAATTTCTTGGGGGGGGGGGGGGCTAAAGGGGAGTGTGGCGAAGCCGGGTTGGATACCTGAGCCAACTCCCCGGGCTTACCGTGGAGTAAGAGGGCGTCGTACTGGTCAGACACCGTGTTATGCGGTAAAGCGCACGGTGTCCCCAGTACGCGTGCTTAGCCCAGTGCGGGCTATTCCACCTTGCCGCACTGGGAGGGCTAGGTTGGGCATCGAGCCGGATGCCATGAAGCCGGCCCAACGTATCTGGCCTCCAGTACGTCTCCTCGGGCCGGTGTACATGGCACCAGCCTTACAGGTGGTGTCCCCGGTTCGCCTGCATAGCCCAGTGCGGGCTATTCCACCTCGCCGCACTGGCAGGGCTACGGGGACCATTCAACCTGGTAAGGTTGGGGAGGCTCGGTGCTCAAGAGCACGTGTCCTCCTTCACGGTCCGGTATATCCGGCGCCACCTTCCCACCCCAGTCCAGTACCACCAGTGCCTACACCACGCACCAGGCTTCCAGTGCATCTCCAGAGCCCTGTTCCTCTTCCACGCACTCTCCCTATGGTGCGTGTCTCCAGCCCAGTGCCTCCAGTTCCGGCACCACGCACCAAGCCTCCTGTGCGTCTCCAGAGCCCTGGACGCACTGTTCCTTCTCCCCGCACTCGCCCTGAGGTGCGTGTCCTTAGCCCGGTACCTCCAGTTCCGGTACCACGCACCAGGCCTACAGTGCGTCTCAGCCGGCCAGAGTCTGCCGTCTGCCCAGCGGCGCCTGAACTGCCCGTCTGCCCAGCGGCGCCTGAACTGCCCGTCTGCCCAGCGGCGCCTGAACTGCCCGTCTGCCCAGCGGCGCCTGAACTGCCCGTCTGCCCAGCGGCGCCTGAACTGCCCGTCTGCCCAGCGGCGCCTGAACTGCCCGTCTGCCCAGCGGCGCCTGAACTGCCCGTCTGCCCAGCGGCGCCTGAACTGCCCGTCTGCCCAGCGGCGTCTGAACTGCCCGTCTGCCATACGCCGTCTGAACTGTCCGTCTGCCATGAGCCTGCAAAGCCGCCCGTCTGCCATGAGCCTGCAAAGCCGCCCGTCTGCCATGAGCCTACAGAGCCGTCCGCCAGACAGGAGCCGCTAGAGCCGTCCGCCAGACAGGAGCCGCTAGAGCCGTCCGCCAGACAGGAGCCGCTAGAGCCGTCCGCCAGACCGGATCAGCCAGAGCCTTCCGCCAGACCGGATCAGCCAGAGCCTTCCGCCAGACCGGATCAGCCAGAGCCTTCCGCCAGACCGGATCAGCCAGAGCCTTCCGCCAGACCGAATCAGCCAGAGCCTTCCGCCAGAAGGCTAAACGCCAGAAGGCATTTACACCTGGATCTTGCAGCTAACTAGCTGCTATCCGAGTGACTATTGGCTAACATCAATTCCGGAGCAAACACCAATTATCCCGGAGCTAGCCAGCTGAAGAGTTCCATCAGCCACTCCTGGGCTACAATCACCTATCCGGACCCGTTTTCCTGCCGATGCGGAGCCCCACCGGGCCTTCACGACTGGGATACCGACGTTATCTGCCCGAGGGAGTTATTCAACTGGCCCCTCCATCGCGACGTAACCTGAACGCCCATATGCTAACTGCGGCCCGCTAATCGTTAGCTGTCTTGAGCATATCGGCTGCTATCTGAACAGGTCTATCGAACAATCTTACGCCGCGGGCTAGCTTAGTGGAGGCCTCACTGCTCCATCTACGGCTGCCCCCTGGACACTATGATCACTTGGCTACATAGCTGATGCTTGCTTGACTGTCCATTAATTCACGGTACTCCATTCCGTTTATTTGTGTTTTATCTGTCGGCTCTGTGCTTTAACTCAGGATCTGTGTGTAGTTAATCCGACCCTCTCTGCCTAGCCGTCGCCATTTTTACCTGCTGCTGCTGTGTTAACTGACTAGCTGCTGTTATCTCACCTGTTGTTTTAGCTAGCTCTCCCAATCAAGACCTGCAATCACTTTATGCCTTATTGTATGTCTCCCTCAAATATCAATATGCCTTGCATACTGCTGTTCAGGCTAGTTATCATTGTTTTGGTTTGCAATGGACCCCGTAGTTCCACTCTCCGTACCTCCGATACCTCCTTTGTCCCACCCCCCACACATGCGGTGACCTCACCCATTGAGACCAGCATGTCCAGAGATACAACCTCTCTTATCATCACCCAGTGCCTGGGCTTGCCTCCGCTGTACCCACGCCCCACCATACCCCTGTCTGCACATTATGCCCAGAATCTATTCTACCACGCCCATAAATCTGCTCCTTTTATTCTTTGTCCCCAACGCTCTAGGCGACCAGTTTTGATAGCCTTTAGCCGCACCTTCATCCTACTACTCCTCTGTTCCTCGGGTGATGTGGAGGTAAACCCAGGCCCTGCATGTCCCCAGTCACCCTCATTTGTTGACTTCTGTGATCGAAAAAGCCTTGGCCTCATGCATGTCAACATCAGAAGCCTCCTCCCTAAGTTTGCCTTACTCACCGCTTTAGCACACTCTGCCAACCCTGATGTCCTTGCCGTGTCCGAATCCTGGCTTAGGAAGGCCACCAAAAATTCTGAGATTTCCATACCCAACTATAACACTTTCCGTCAAGATAGAACTGCCAAAGGGGGAGGAGTTGCAATCTACTGCAGAGATAGCCTGCAAAGTTCTGTCATACTTTCCAGGTCTATGCCCAAACAGTTCGAACTTCTAATTTTAAAAATTAATCTCTCCAGAAATAAGTCTCTCACTGTTGCCGCCTGCTACTGTAACGGTCCTGACCTGTTTTATGTTGTTTTTGTATGTGTTTAGGTCAGGGCATGTGTTTTGGGTGGGCAGTCTATGTTATCTGTTTCTATGTTGGTTGTGGTTGCCTGGTATGGCTCTTAATTAGAGGCAGGTGTTTTGCGTTCTCCTCTAATTAAGAGTCATATTTAGGTAGGGTGTTCTCACTGTTTGTTTGTGGGTGATTGTCTCCTGTGTCGTTGAATGTATGTACCATACGGGACTGTTTGGCTGTTCGTTTATTTTGATGTCGTCTGTTTCCTGTCCGTGAGTTTACGTTTAGTTATGTAAGTTTATGTTCAGGTTTCGTCAACGTCGTTTTCTTGTTTTGTATATTTGAAAGTGTTTTTGTTTCGTGTTGCCATCGTCGTTAATAATAAAAAGATGGCTTACTTCCCGAATGCTGCATTTTGGTCTGATGATCCTTCTCTCCTCTCCTCGTCCGAGGATGAGGAGAGAGACAGCCCTTACAGAATCACCCACCACGCTAAGACCAAGCGGCAAGGGAATGCTCAACAGAGCAACAAGGACTCCTGGACTTGGGAGGAGATCCTGGATGGTAGAGGACCTTGGGCTCAGCCAGGGGAATATCGCCGTCCCAAGGAGGAGTTGGAAGCAGCGAAGGCTGAGAGGCGCTGGTATGAGGAGGCAGCGCGTCGACGCGGTTGGGAGCCCGTGAGTCAGACCCAAAAATTTCTTGGGGGGGGGCACACGAGGAGTGTGGCAAAGCCGGGTAGGATACCCGAGCCAACTCCCCGTGCTTACCGTGGAGGTAGAAGGCGTCGTACTGGTAAGACACCGTGTTATGCGGTAAAGCGCACGGTGTCCCCAGTACGCGTGCTTAGCCCAGTGCGGGCTATTCCACCTTGCCGCACTGGGAGGGCTAAGTTGGGCATTGAGCTGGATGTCATGAAGCCGGCCCAACGCATCTGGCCACCAGTGCGTCTCCTCGGGCCGGCATACATGGCACCAGCCTTACGAATGGTGTCCCCGGTTTGCCAGTATAGCCCAGTGCGGGCTATTCCACCTCGCCGCACTGGCAGGGCTACGGGCACCATTCAACCTGGTAAGGTTGGGCAGGCTCGATGCTCAAGAGCACGTGTCCTACTTCACGGTCCGGTATACCCGGTGCCACCTCCATGTACCAGTCCTCCGGTGGCAGCCCCCCGTACCAGGCTGTCTCTCCGGGTTCTCTCTCCAGCTGTTTCCTCCTCTCCAGCGCAGCCAGTGCCTAGACCACGCACCAGGCTGTCTCTCCTTCTCCTCCCTACAGAGCCGTCCTGCCATGACCAGCCAGAGCTGTCCTGCCATGACCAGCCAGAGCTGTCCTGCCATGATCAGCCAGAGCCGTCCTGCTATGACCTGCCAGAGCCGTCCTGCTATGACCTGCCAGAGCCGTCCTGCTATGACCTGCCAGAGCCGTCCAGCCAGGACCTGCCAGAGCCGTCCAGCCAGGACCTGCCAGAGCCGTCCAGCCAGGACCTGCCAGAGCCGTCCAGCCAGGACCTGCCAGAGCCGTCCAGCCAGGACCTGCCAGAGCCGTCCAGCCAGGACCTGCCAGAGCCGTCCAGCCAGGACCTGCCAGAGTCCCTCAGCCAGGACCTGCCAGAGTCCCTCAGCCGGGACCTGCCAGAGTCCCTCAGCCGGGACCTGCCAGAGTCCCTCAGCCGGGACCTGCCAGAGTCCCTCAGCCGGGACCTGCCAGAGTCCCTCAGCCGGGACCTGCCAGAGTCCCTCAGCCGGGACCTGCCAGAGTCCCTCAGCCGGGACCTGCCAGAGTCCCTCAGCCGGGATCTGCCAGAGTCCCTCAGCCGGGATCTGCCAGAGTCCCTCAGCCGGGATCTGCCAGAGTCCCTCAGCCGGGATCTGCCAGAGTCCCTCAGCCGGGACCTGCCCCTTGTCCCGGTGCTGCCCCTTGTCCCGGTGCTGCCCCTTGTCCCGGTGCTGCCCCTTATCCCGGTGCTGCCCCTTATCCCGGTGCTGCCCCTTATCCCGGTGCTGCCCCTTATCCCGGTGCTGCCCCTTGTCCCGGTGCTGCCCCTTGTCCCGGTGCTGCCCCTTGTCCCGGTGCTGCCCCTTGTCCCGGTGCTGCCCCTTGTCCCGGTGCTGCCCCTTCTCCCGGTGCTGGCCGTTCATTTAGGGGATGTTAGTTTTAGGGTGGTCATTGGGAGGGGAAGACAGAAGCGGGGAGTGACTATGGTGGTGTGGGGACAGCGTCCAGAGCCGGAGCCACCACCGTGGTCAACTGCCCACCCAGACCCTCCCCTGGACTTTGTGCTGGTGCGCCCGGCGTTCGCACCTTGAGGGGGGGGTTCTGTAACGGTCCTGATCTGTTTTATGTTGTTTTTGTATGTGTTTAGGTCAGGGCATGTGTTTTGGGTGGGCAGTCTATGTTATCTGTTTCTATGTTGGTTGTGGTTGCCTGGTATGGCTCTTAATTAGAGGCAGGTGTTTTGCGTTCTCCTCTAATTAAGAGTCATATTTAGGTAGGGTGTTCTCACTGTTTGTTTGTGGGTGATTGTCTCCTGTGTCGTTGAATGTATGTACCATACGGGACTGTTTGGCTGTTCGTTTATTTTGATGTCGTCTGTTTCCTGTCCGTGAGTTTACGTTTAGTTATGTAAGTTTATGTTCAGGTTTCGTCAACGTCGTTTTCTTGTTTTGTATATTTGAAAGTGTTTTTGTTTCGTGTTGCCATCGTCGTTAATAATAAAAAGATGGCTTACTTCCCGAATGCTGCATTTTGGTCTGATGATCCTTCTCTCCTCTCCTCGTCCGAGGATGAGGAGAGAGACAGCCCTTACAGCTACCGACCCCCCTCAGCTCCCAGCTGTGCCCTGGACACCATCTGTGAATTGATCGCTCCCCATCTAGCTTCAGAGTTTGTTCTGTTAGGTGACCTAAACTGGGATATGCTTAACACCCCGGCAGTCCTACAATCCAAGCTTGATGCCCTCAATCTCACACAAATCATCAAGGAACCCACCAGGTACAACCCTAAATCCGTAAACATGGGCACCCTAATAGACATTATCCTGACCAACCTGCCCTCCAAATACACCTCTGCTGTCTTCAATCAAGATCTCAGTGATCACTGCCTCATTGCCTGTATCCGCCACGGGTCCGCGGTCAAACGACCACCCCTCATCACTGTCAAACGCTCCCTAAAACACTTCTGCGAGCAGGCCTTTCTAATCGACCTGGCCCGGGTACCCTGGAAGGATATTGACCTCATCCCGTCAGTTGAGGATGCCTGGTCATTCTTTAAATGTTACTTCCTCACCATATTAGACAAGCATGCTCCGTTCAAAAAATGCAGAACCAAGAACAGATATAGCCCTTGGTTCACTCCAGACCTGACTGCCCTCGACCAGCACAAAAACATCCTGTGGCGAACTGCAATAGCATCGAAGAGTCCCCGCGATATGCAACTGTTCAGGGAAGTCAGGAACCAATACACGCAGTCAGTCAGGAAAGCAAAGGCCAGCTTTTTCAAGCAGAAATTTGCATCCTGTAGCTCTAACTCCAAAAAGTTCTGGGATACTGTAAAGTCCATGGAGAACAAGAGCACCTCCTCCCAGCTGCCCACTGCACTGAGGCTAGGTAACACGGTCACCACCGATAAATCCGTGATAATCGAAGACTTCAACAAGCATTTCTCAATGGCTGGCCATGCCTTCCTCCTGGCGACTCCAACCTTGGCCAACAGCCCCGCCCCCTCCGCTGCTACTCGCCCAAGCCTCCCCAGCTTCTCCTTTACCCAAATCCAGATAGCAGATGTTCTGAAAGAGCTGGAAAACCTGGACCCATACAAATCAGCTGGGCTTGACAATCTGGACCCCCTATTTCTGAAACTGTCCGCCGCCATTGTCGCACCCCCTATCACCAGCCTGTTCAACCTCTCCTTCGTATCATCTGAGATCCCCAAGGATTGGAAAGCTGCCGCGGTCATCCCCCTCTTCAAAGGGGGAGACACCCTGGACCCAAACTGTTACAGACCTATATCCATCCTGCCCTGCCTATCTAAGGTCTTCGAAAGCCAAGTCAACAAACAGATCACTGACCATCTCGAATCCCACCGTACCTTCTCCGCTGTGCAATCCGGTTTCCGAGCCGGTCACGGGTGCACCTCAGCCACGCTCAAGGTACTAAACGATATCATAACCGCCATCGATAAAAGACATTACTGTGCAGCCGTCTTCATCGACCTGGCCAAGGCTTTCGACTCTGTCAATCACCATATTCTTATCGGCAGACTCAGTAGCCTCGGTTTTTCTAATGACTGCCTTGCCTGGTTCACCAACTACTTTGCAGACAGAGTTCAGTGTGTCAAATCGGAGGGCATGTTGTCCGGTCCTCTGGCAGTCTCTATGGGGGTACCACAGGGTTCAATTCTCGGGCCGACTCTTTTCTCTGTATACATCAATGATGTTGCTCTTGCTGCGGGCGATTCCCTGATCCACCTCTACGCAGACGACACCATTCTATATACTTACGGCCCTTCCTTGGACACTGTACTATCTAACCTCCAAACGAGCTTCAATGCCATACAACACTCCTTCCGTGGCCTCCAACTGCTCTTAAACGCTAGTAAAACCAAATGCATGCTTTTCAACCGTTCGCTGCCTGCACCCGCACGCCCGACTAGCATCACCACCCTGGACGGTTCCGACCTAGAATATGTGGACATCTATAAGTACCTAGGTGTCTGGCTAGACTGCAAACTCTCCTTCCAGACTCATATCAAACATCTCCAATCCAAAATCAAAGCAAGAATCGGCTTTCTATTCCGCAACAAAGCCTCCTTCACTCACGCCGCCAAACTTACCCTAGTAAAACTGACTATCCTACCGATCCTCGACTTCGGCGATGTCATCTACAAAATAGCTTCCAATACTCTACTCAGCAAACTGGATGCAGTTTATCACAGTGCCATTCGTTTTGTTACTAAAGCACCTTATACGACCCACCACTGCGACCTGTATGCCCTAGTCGGCTGGCCCTCGCTACATGTTCGTCGTCAGACCCACTGGCTCCAGGTCATCTACAAGGCTATGCTAGGTAAAGTGCCGCCTTATCTCAGTTCACTGGTCACGATGGCTACACCCACCCGCAACACGCGCTCCAGCAGGTGTATCTCACTGATCATCCCTAAAGCCAAAACCTCATTTGGACGCCTTTCCTTCCAGTTCTCTGCTGCCTGCGACTGGAACGAATTGCAAAAATCTCTGAAGTTGGAGACTTTTATCTCCCTCAACAACTTTAAAAATCTGCTATCCGAGCAGCTAACCGATCGCTGCAGCTGTACATAGTCCATCTGTAAACTACCCACCCAATTTACCTACCTCACCCCCCATACTGCTTTTATTTATTTACTTTTCTGCTCTTTTGCACACCAGTATCTCTTCTTGCACATGATCATCTGATGATTTATCACTCCAGTGTTAATCTGCTAAATTGTAATTATTCGATTTATTGCCTACCTCATGCCTTTTGCACACATTGTATATAGATTCTCTTTTTTTTTCTACCATGTTATTGACTTGTTTATTGTTTACTCCATGTGTAACTCTGTGTTGTCTGTTCACACTGCTATGCTTTATCTTGGCCAGGTCGCAGTTGCAAATGAGAACTTGTTCTCAACTAGCCTACCTGGTTAAATAAAGGTGAAAAAAAAAAAAAAAAAAAAAAAAAGACCGGATCAGCCAGAGCCTTCCGCCAGACCGGATCAGCCAGAGCCTTCCGCCAGACCGGATCAGCCAGAGCCTTCCGCCAGACCGGATCAGCCAGAGCCTTCCGCCAGACCGGATCAGCCAGAGCCTTCCGCCAGACCGGATCAGCCAGAGCCTTCAGCCAGCCATGACCAGCCAGAGCCGTCAGCCAGCCATGACCAGCCAGAGCCGTCAGCCAGCCATGACCAGCCAGAGCCGTCAGCCAGCCATGACCAGCCAGAGCCAGCCAGCCAGGATCCGCCAGCCAGCCCGGAGCTGCCGTCCCTCAGCCCGGAGCTGCCGTCCCTCAGCCCGGAGCTGCCGTCCCTCAGCCCGGAGCTGCCGTCCCTCAGCCCGGAGCTGCCGTCCCTCAGCCCGGAGCTGTCGTCCCTCATCCCGGTGTTGCCCCTTATCCCGGTGCTGCCCCTTATCCCGATGCTGCCCCTTCAGTTAGGTGGGTTTAGTTGGAGGGTGGTCATTGGGGGGGGGGGATACGGAAGCGGGGAGTGACTATGGTGGTGTGGGGACAGCGTCCAGAGCCGGAGCCACCACCGTGGACAGATGCCCACCCAGACCCTCCCCTAGACTTTTGGTGGTGCGTTCGGAGTACGCACCTTGAGGGGGGGGTTATGTCACGTTCCTGACCTATTTTTATGTTATTTTGATTATGTTTAGTTGGTCAGGGCGTGAGTTGGGGTGGGCATTGTATGTTGTATGTGTTTTGGTTAGTCTATGGGTGTTGTATGTGTATGGGATAGAGTATTGTTAGGTTGTCTAGTTATGTCTATGGCTGCCTAGATTGGGTCTCAATCAGAGACAGCTGTCATTCATTTGTCTCTGATTGGGAGCCATATTTAAGGTAGCCATAAGCAGTAGGCTTTTGTGGGTAGTTGTCTTGTTTAACGTTTGTTGCTCGTCTGGGCACTTGCGTTATTTAGCTTCACGATCATTTGTTGTTTTGTTTGTTTGTAATAGTGTTTTCGTTTCATGTTCATCTTCGTTCGTTTAATTAAAAGAAGATGGCTTATTTTCCTCATGCTGCGTTTTGGTCCGTCTCTCCTCCACACGATCGTGACAATAACGTTAAAATACCTCTTTACTCTGTTCCATCTGACTGCACAATCCACTCTCTCATCAGCCCATCCAAGCAATTAATAAACTTGATCTCCACTATAAAAAGCCTCGACATTATCTCACATTTCTTTTAGTCTAACATTTCGTTTTCAACAGAGGAGATTTGTATAAACTCTCCGACATTTGCAATATTGTTTAAATATTCAAGTTCGATCTCTAGCTGTTCCATAGTAATGAAAATATCAGAGGTCGGGACAAGACAAACAGGCAGGCAGCGTTTCTAAACCAGTCGAAATCATGAATCAGCTGGCATAATTTTTATGCATATATACAAAGAAATGTCAATTGAAAAAAGGTAAACCGCCTCCCGAGTGGCAAATCAGGCACTGCATCGCAGTACTAGAGGCGTCACTACAGACCCGGATTCGATCCTGGAAGGTATCATAACCGGCCGTGATCGGGAGACCCATAGGGGGGCAATTGGCCCGGTATCGTACGGGTTAGGGGAGGGTTTGGCCGGGGGGGAGGCTTTACTTGGATCATCGCGCTCTAGCGACTCCTTGTGGCGAGCCGGGCGCCTGCAGGGTGACCTCGTCGTCAGTTGAATGGTGTTTCCTCTGACACATTGGTGCGGCTGGTTTCCGGATTAAGCAGGCGGATGTTAAGAAGCGCAGTTAGGTGGGTCATGTTTTGGAGGACGCATGGCTCGACCTTCGCGTCCCAAGCCCATTGGGGCAGAAATGAGACAAGATCGAAATCGGGGGGGGGGAAATATAATATTAAAAGGTAAAACGAAAAGAAGTGCAGCTAGTTTGCAGTCTTTCCAGCTTCAGTTTGAAGTGATTGTGTTAGCTGTGTTGTTGACTAGCTCCTCTGAACAACAGTGTACTGACGAGTGAGCACATTTTCTATGCCAGGCGAAATCGTGCCTCATTATCTCATTGTTACGGATGTTTCCAAAGAAATGTTTCTAGAAAGCAGCTTAAACAAATGAAAATGCAGCTACTTTGCTGTTATTCTGGCTGCACTTTTTTGAAGTGACTGTAAGTTAGCCGTAGTTGGCTAGCTAGCAAGTAAGGGATAAGAACATTACCAGCCAGTATTGCAATGTTACATTTAGAACAAACGACTGGGTCGCTCGCGTCCATGGATACAGAACAAAAAGACTGAATGTCTGGGTCGCGTCTTTAGCAACCGGACCAATAGAACGAACGACCACCCGGCTTGGGTAGCAACCCTAGATTTGTGTCGGGACTATGTCTTGTGGAAGGATGAAATAGTATGAATAAATTCATAAAAATAACTTTTTTAATGAAAATATGTCAATCATTATTTGAATATGTTGGTAACCCGTTGTACAAAAGTGATAATGCCCTCAATGGCCGGTGTTTGGAGGATATTTTGGCACGGTTTACCGGACGAACACCCGTGCCAATATATCCTCCAAACACGGGCTTCTTGTGCATGATCACTTAAGTGAAGCTTTGTCGGGATTGCAAGTTATGAAACACAATTGTTGTGGCAGTATAATTAAATGTAGGACCCTATATTTGACAAAAAAGTCATTTCATAGCCGTTTTAGAGCAAGAAAATGACCTACAATAACATATTCTGTTTATTTCACAATGTGCAGTGCACTGTAATAAAACTCTGTATCTATGTATATATTCTACAATCTACTGACCTAAAAAGTATAGATATGTATAGTTCTGTCCGAGCCTCTCTCACCCACCTTGATGTTTTCCTTTCTCCTCCAGTTCCTGCTGATCTTCAGGCGAGCAGCGGCAGGCGAGCTGCAGGAGGAGAGTGGTCTGATGGCTCTGGCCAGACTGTCTGAGATAGACGTCTCCACAGAGGGAGTCATGGGGGCACGGGACTTTTTCGAGGCTAAGGTAGGACTGGGATGGAGGAAGAGGAGAGGGTGTGTGTGTGTGTGTGTGTGTGTGTGTGTGTGTGTGTGTGTGTGTGTGTGTGTGTGTGTGTGTGTGTGTGTGTGTGTGTGTGTGTGTGTGTGTGTGTGTGTGTGTGTGTGTGTGTGTGTGTGTGTGTGTGTGTGTGTGTGTGTGTGTGTGTACAGTACCAGTCAAAAGTTTGGACACCTACTCATTTAAGCGATTTTCTTGATTTTTACTATTTTCTACATTGTAGAATAATAGTGAAGACTTCAACACTATGAAAGAACACATATGGCTGGCCCGCTCCAGGAGTCCCTAAATCCCTAAACTATAGGCTAAAACTCTATCAATAAAATTCCCAGCCGCGCCTGAATCGACGAGCGCCTTATGCTGAGAATGCAGGGAAAACTCAGGGAACGTGACAGACACAAACATATGAACAACAGAGGGCTCTGGGTGAGTGTGGTGCCGGCTCGCCTGGGGTGACGCCAGAGCGCCCTGCCTGCTGCCTCGCTTCCCAGAGGAACCAACCCGGCACCAACCGGCAGTGTGACCTCTGCGGCCACAGATGGTACACGAGCGTGAACCCCCTCTGGTCTCCCTGCGCACCGCCCCTCCCAGCTCCATGGGTATCAGAGAGGGAGTTCGGGAGGATGGAACCACCAGACCCCGATCTGAACGTCCGAGAGTAGCCAGCAGGTTGTCCAGCCGGATGGACAGGTCCACCAGGTGGTCAAACGTGAGGGTGGTGTCTCTGCAGGCCAGCTCCCGACGGACGTCCTCGCGCAGACTGCAGCGGTAATGGTCGATCAGGGTCCTGTTGTTCCATCCCGCGCCGGCAGCCAGGCTCCTAAACTCCTGGGCGCTCCTCGTCTCCTGCCTCAGATGCTAGATGCACTCCTCAAACTGATCCAACTCCGCATCTCCCTCTCTCCACACGGCGTTGGCCCACTCCAGGGCTCTCTCGGTAAGGCACGAGATGAGGGCGGACACCCTCTCACGGTCCGATGGAGCCGGGTGGACAGTGGCCAGATAGAGGTCTAACTGCAACAAGAACCCCTGGCAGTTCGCAGCCCTCCCGTCGTACTCCTGGGGCAAGGAGAGACGGATCCCACTGGGTCCCGGCGGGAAAGGGGCGCTCAGGGGAGACCCCGGTTGTGCTGGTTGAGGCGCTGGAAGAACTCCCTGTCTCTCCCAGCGGTCCATTTTCTGGACAACGCGATCCATGGCGACGCCAAGATGGTAGAGCATAACTGCATTCTCCTAGACGCGCTCCTCCACCTCAATGGCCGGGGTACCCTCTCCTGCTGACTCCATAGTTATGGTCAGAGATTCTGTAATGGGTGCGTGTCGGTGGCAGGGAAGTCAGACGCAGGAAAACGAACTTGGTATAAACAGAGTCGTTTAATAAGTGCTCATAAAACTCCAAAAAACAAAATATACAAAAAATAATATAAGTGGGTACAAAACCCGTCGCACACAGACACATGACTTGCACATAACCTACAACAAAACAATCTCCGACAAGGACATGAGGGGAAACAGAGGGTTAAATACACAACATGTAATTGATGGGATTGGAACCAGGTGTGAAGGAAGACAAGACAAAACCAATGGAAAATTAAAAATGGATCAGTGATGGCTAGAAGGTCGGTGACGTCGACCGCCGAACATCGTCCGAACAATGAGAGGGACCGACTTCGGCGGAAGTCGTGACAACTGCCGTTCAAAAGTTTGGGGTCACTTAGAAATGTCCTTGTTTTCGAAAGAAAATAAAAAATTTTGTCCATTAAAATAACATAAAATTGATCAGAAATACAGTGTAGACATTGTTAATATTGTAAATGACTTTTGTAGCTGGATACGCCAGATTTTTAATGGGATATCTACATAGGCGTACAGAGACCAATTATCAGTAACTACCACTCCTGTGTTCCAATGGCACATTGTGTTAGCTAATCCAAGTTGATCATTTTAAAAGGATAATTGATCATTAGAAAACCCTTTTGCAATTATGTTAGCACAGCTGAAAACTGTTTAACCTGATTAAAGAAGCAATACAACTGGCCTTCTTTAGACTAGTTGAGTATCTAGAGCATCAGCATTTGTGGGTTTGATTACAGGCTCAAAATGGCCAGAAACAAAGACCTTTCTTCTGAAACCTGTCAGTCTATGCTTGTTCTGAGAAATTAAGGCTATTCAATGCGAGAATTTGCCAAGAAACTGAAGATCTGGTACAGACACATCACAAGTCCTCAACTGGCAGCTTCATTAAATAGTACCCGCAAAACATCAGACTCAACATCAACAGTGAAGAGGTGACTCCGGAATGCTGGCCTTCTAGGCAGAGTTGCAAAGAAAAGCCATATCTCAGACTGGCCAATAAAAATAAAAGATTAAGATTGGCAAAAGAACACATACACTGGACAGAGGAAGATTGGAAAAAAGTGTTATGGACAGGCTAATCTAAGTTTGAGGTGTTCGGATCACAAAGAAGAACATTTGTGAGACGCAGAAAAAATGAAAAGATGCTGGAGGAGTGCTTGACGTCATTTGTCAAGCATGGTGGAGGCAATGTGATGGTATGGGGGTGCTTTGGTGGTGATAAATTTGGAGATCTTGAAGAAGGAAGGCTGTCACTCCATTTTGCAATGCAATTCCATACCCTGGGGACGGCGGTTAATTGGAGCCAATATCTTCCTACAACAGGACAATGACCCATAGCACAGCTCTAAACTATGCAAGAACTATTTAGGGAAGAAGCAGTCAGCTGGTATTCTGTCTATAATAGAGTGGCCAGCACAGTCATCGGATCTCAACCCTATTGAGCTGTTGTGGGAGCAGCTTGACCGTATGGTACGTAACAAGTGCCCATCAAGCCAATCCAACTTGTGGGAGGTGCTTCAGGAAGCATGGGATGAAATCTCTTCAGATTACCTCAACAAATTGACAACTAGAATACCAAAAGTCTGCAAGGCTGTAATTGCTGCAAATGGAGGATTATTTGAGGAAAGCAAAGTTTGAAGGACACAGTTATTATTTCAATTAAAAATCATTATTTATAACCTTGTCAACGTCTTGACTATATTTCCTATTCATTTTGCAACTCATTTCATGTATGTTTTCATGGAAAACAGGGACATTTAAGTGATCCCAAACTTTTAAACGGTAGTGTATGTACAGTATGTGTGAGAAAAGGTTGGTTATGTGTCAATGTTATAGAATCAATGCCCATGACAAACCAGGTTGATTGGACAAGGGGAGGGTGTGTGACATGTGTCCCAGATGTATAGTTGTGAAGACTTGAGGAAATGCAGGTCACAGTATACGGGTCACAAGCACTCAGCTATTTTAGGAACTGACGTGCATTAGCTGGCCTGATTTATTCCTCATCTTTCCCATCATAACAGGATTCTACATCAGCATGTCTTACGTCACATCCAACCTCTAGTGGATAGAAAGAGAAATACAGTGACAGTGTGTGTGTTCTGTGCTGTTTTTGAGTCTGTTACATCATCCAATGTTTCAGATACAGATTTAGAGTGGTGTTATATAATCCTTGCTGTATTGTATATCTAATTGTGTTGTGTGGTGCAGGTGCAGGCTCTGAAGGTGGGCAGTAAGTTTGAGGCTGAGATCCGAGAGGAGCAGGAGGAACGGAAGAGACAGGAGCTAGATAGGAAACAGAGACAGGCTGCTTTCAAAGAGCTGCAGTCTGCCTTCTGCTCTTAACACAGTAGACACACACACACACACACACACACACACACACACACACACACACACACACACACACACACACACACACACACACACACACACACACTTTAAAACATCCATGATCACACGCAGACTTACATGCACAGAAAGGGAGGTTTTAAAGTAGTTCCACAGCTTCACTGAATACACAAATAAGAATATTTAATTGAATAATGCAAGAGATTGCTAATACGGTTATTGTTATGATATGGCTATTATTATTGATTGTTGTTATTATTGTTCTAATTAATATGGTTGCATTAGCTATTATACACAATATTCTCACATGTTTTAAAACAGTGAGGTCATGCCTATTTTAAGGAAATCGATTTTTCTATTTGCTATCAATAATTTTATTGTTTGATGTACATTACTGAAAAGGTTTTGTGGAGCAATATATTGACCAATTTATGTGTAGAAGGCAAAATAATTTTACAATACCTGTGTCAAAAACAGTTTCTCTAAAAAAAATTATGTTGAAACATTTTCAAAATCACTCTGTGAATCTACGTTTTTACTTTTGGCAGATTGTACTATTATATTGAGTATTGACCTGTAATCCTTTTTTTTTTTTTTTTCTAGAAACATACCATCATGTAACACTGTAGCAATATGTTGTCTTATGTGTTCTGAAATTAAAAGGAAATGGATGTATTGTATTTTTCCATAAATAAACAATGGTAATCACATTCTGTCTGCTTTCTCAATAATGTGTGTATTCTTGTGATGTTAAATAGTTTGCTGCTCTTGATAAGTTTAAAACAGCTGTTGCACAGTACCGGTGAGGAAAGACAGGGGGCAGCATGGTAGCGAGACTGATTTGATATGGTAACGTACACACCCAGCTGTAATACCCTCATCGCCATACAAGATTACATTTTGTAGCCAATTGTCATCCACATTCAACATGTATAGAATATTATGTTATTTAGTAAAACATTGGGTATTGTGAGAGATTCTGTGAAATGAAGTATAGAGAAAGTATGAACAAGTATTGTTTCTCCATTTGAATTGTTCAGAAAATATTATTTTATTACATGTAATGTACACTGTACAAGCCATTGGAACATGTATTATGATACAATAAGATTTCATCTCTCTTTCTTTCCATAACATTATTTCCATTTACTCTTTAATCTTTGTGTTTTGCTGTTGACTCAAATGCATACATGCATGATGTAATAGTGATTTTTGTCTTTACATAAATTCAAAGGGAAAATATAAAGATGATCTACTGACATCGTTCTCCAGATGTTTAGCCTATCACTAAAGTGCTCAATCTAAAGCCACTGCATTTTACATATTCAACATGTGTAATCAATGTATAACATAGTATTACATTTCATCTTTGACTAATATTTGGCGTAAATAGACACACACTGATTTCAGTGAAGATTTCTCATAAACATTTAAGGCAGTAATCTAATCAATTTGCAGTTAAATCAACTGATATCTTCTAACGCATGATACCTCAGCTTAAAATTATTGAAGACATTGAGTTGTCACCTTTCAAAGTGGGATCATCTACATTACAGAGGCTGCGTTTACACAGACAGCCCAATTCTGATAATTATTTTTAAAATATTACCACGAAAATCTCTTTTGCCAATAATTGGACAGAATATCAGATTTGGGCTGCCTGTGTAAATGCAGCCAGAGTGTATTCCATAGCAGCGTAGTGTTATTGATTGTGGAATATCATACTTCATGGCAGTGAATGTAACTGTTGGTTCTAGAGTTCTCAGGTAGCTAGAACATGTTCTACAATATAGTGTTCTTTATTACACTAAACCAGGTATTCCCAAACTGGGGTACGTGCAATGCCGTCGTGGGTACGCCAAATAAAAATGTGATTCCCAGTACATTTATATTTTCCAACGGGGCTATACATTTGGGTTTGTCAAGTTGTCAATGTCAAGTACAGGTAGCCTAGTCAAATAATTAACATCCAATCACGTTAACCGTTACTTTCTCGCGAGAAACCTTCACTCTTGCACAGGCATTTAGAAACGAAACATGACCATTTGAAAAATAAGCCACGGGAGTTTTTTGAGCGAGAATGAGCGAGAATAAAGACGACTTTCGAGTAGTAAGACGTATAAAAGCAACAGATACCATTAATAAGAAGGGGCTAGAAGCGTCTTATATGGTGAGCTACTGAGTGGCTAGGACAGGCAAGCCCCATACTATTGTGGAGGAATTAATTCTTCCTGCTGCCGCGGTTATGGCTGGAACAATGCTGGGAGGAAAGGCCAACAAAAACTATACAGACAATGCCTTCATCAAACAACAGTTTCACAACGCATCAGTGACACGGCAGGAGATGTTTTGAAATAATTACTGCTTCGCATACAAGCCAGTGAATTATATGCGTTACAGCTGGATGAGTCAACAGACGTGGCAGGCCTGGCACAGCTCCTGGTATATGTCCGTTACGTTTATGGGGGGTCAATTAAGGAAGACATTCTCTTCTGCAAACCACTGGAAACCAGGACAACATGAGAGGATATTTTTAAAGTACTGGACAGCTTTGTGACATCAAATGGACTTTGGTGGTCAAGATGTCTTTGTATCTGTACTGATGGCGCAAAAGCCATGACAGGGAGACATAGTTGAGTGCTAACGCGCGTGCAAGCAGTTACTCCCGACGCCACTTGGGTACACTGCAGCATCCACCGAGAGGCTTTTGCTGCCAAGGGAATGCCTGATAGCTTGAAAGACGTTTTAGACACTACAGTGAAAATTTTGTTAAAGCAAGACCTCTGAACTCTCGTGTATTTTCTGCATCATGTAATGATATGGGCAGCGACCTTGTAACGCTTTTACAAGATACAGAAGTGTGCTGGTTATCAAGGAGTAAAGTATTGACACGTTTTTTTAAATTGAGAGACGAGCTTAAAGTTTTCTTTACTGACCATAATTTTCACTTGTCTGACCGCTTGCATGATGACGAGTTTCTCACACGACTGGCCTATCTGGGTGATGTTTTTTCTCGCCTGAATGATCTGAATCTAGGATTACAGGGACTCTCCACAACTATATTCAATGTGGGGACAAAATTAAGAGGTTGGAGCTGTTTTCTGTCTGCATTAACAAGGACAACACACAGGTCTTTCCATCATTTTATGATTTTTTGTGTGCAAATTAACTCAAGCTTACGGACAATGTCAAAAGTGACATAGCGAAGCACCTGAATGAGCTGGATGTGCAATTACGCAGGTACTTTCCCGAAACGGACGACACAAACAACTGGATTCGTTATCCCTTTCATGCCCTTTCTCCAGTCCACTTACCGATATCTGAACAAGAGAGCCTCATCGAAATTGCAACAAGCGGTTCTGTGAAAATTGAATTTAATCAGAAGCCACTGCCAGATTTCTGGATAGGGCTGCGCTCAGAGTTTCTTGCCTTGGCAAATCGCGCTGTTAAGACACTGATGCCCTTTGCAACCACGTACCTATGTAAGACTGGATTCTCAGCCTTCACTAGCATGAAAACTAAATACAGGCACAGACTGTGTGCGGGAAATTATTTAAGACTGAGACTCTCTCCAATACAACCCAACATTGAAGAGTTATGTACATCCTTTCAAGCACACCCTTCTCATTAATCTGTGGTGAGTTATTCACCATTTTTTATGAACAAATAAGGTTTTATATCTAAGCAAAAGCTAAATTATTGATTATCATTATATTATTATTTGTGCCCTGGTCCTATAAGAGCTCTTTGTCAAATCCCACGAGCCAGGTTGTGACAAAAACACACTCATTCTTATGTTTAATACATGTATTGTATGTGGCAGGCTTACAATGATGGCAAAAAACAACATTTGAGAGTGCGCTGACCTTGGTGCTAGACGGGGTACGCAGCTGGAGGTTGAATGTTTGAAGGGGTACGGGACTATAAAAGTAGGTAGCTGATGCCAGGTAGCAGAGCCATAGAAACCTGTCCCTCCCATAATGCCCCTAACTCTCACTTTCTGCCCCTATCTCGATCCCTATGTTGCTACCCTCCCTCACGCACACACGCACACACACACACACACACACACACACACACACACACACACACACACACACACACACACACACACACACACACACACACACACACACACACACACACACACACACACACACACACACACACACACACACAAAACCCTGGAACCCATCCCACGTTGTCTCTGTCCCCACGTTGTCTCTGTCCCTTACTCCTCTCAGCTATTACCCTCTTCCCCCTCTTTCCCTCCTCCCACGATTCCTTCTCTCCCTCCTACCACGCTTTCTTCTTCCCATCCTCCCCCTCCTCCCACGCTTCTTTCTCCCCCTTCTCCTGCCCCTCTTTCCCTTCCACCCTCCTCCTTTAAATCCCTTACTCCATCCTGTCACTCCCGTCCCCGTTGATCTGCACCACACACTCCTTGTCCAGCGGCTCCTTGCAGTGGGCCATGCCAAAGTGCTGACTGCTCACCTGGTACCTGCCATGCTTGTCCAGCCCCATGGCGGGCACGAAGCGCCTCTCAAACTGGATCTCCTGGCGCAGGTAGGACGTTCTTTTCTGGCAGGCGTCGCCCGTGCCCTCCTGTGAGGCAGAGAGAAACACCACTAGCTCAAAGTGGCTGGCGCTGCCCTCACGCAGGGCTGGGTAAAGGGGGCTGTGGCGGTCCAGGATGTGGTAGAAGGTGAGGGGGAAGATGAAGAATGGGCAGGGGCGGGGGCCCAGCCGGTCCAGCTGGAAGTCCAGGTTGGTCTGGTGCAGGACCTGGTCGTCTCTCTCTTCGTACAGGACGGCACTGACCTCCACGTCCACCAGGGGGCGGCGCAGAAGGTTGGTGGCCCGGAACATGAGGCAGGGCTGGCCCTGGTGCTGACCTACCACCGCCTGGGGGCTGAACTGGATGGCCCCCGCACGCTTCTGGGGACGGGCGATCTTAGCCACAAACGCACCTGAAGGGCGGGGATGGGTGAGAGAGAGAGTGAAGATTTACATATCAGTAATTTTCCTTAGAATTAGGTATGTTTTATTTTTTTTAATCTCAAGAGACCCAGTGAAACAAAGACTGAATATAAACAAGAAAGTAAAATAATGAAGATGAAGACCAAACAGCTGTGGCCTCAGCATTGAAGGTACAACAACAAACTGAGAAAGTGAGAAAGAGAAGTGCTCCTCTCCATTAGAAAGTACCTGTGATGAAGGCTTCCAGCATGAGCCCGAGCAGCATCTGAACCGCCAGCAGGGCTATAGCGCTGGGACAGTCCCCACTGGGGAACATGGTGCCGTACCCAATGGTCAGCTGGGTCTCCAGGGAGAAGGAGAAGGCTGCGGTGAAGCTGGTGATGTGTTTGACACACACCACGTGTCCCTCTGGAGGAGCGTCGTGGTCCTCCACTGCCAGGTCTCCATTGAGGTGGGCCAGTAGGTACCACAGGCAGGCGAACAGCAGCCAGTGGGCCACGAAGGAGGTGCAGAAGGCCAAGAGGACCCAGCGCCAGCGCAGGCACACCACTGCCCCCCACAGGTCCTGCAGGGGAGAGCCAGGGTGTATATACCCATTCAATTATTGCTGGTTTCCCAGACAGGGATAAAGCTTGATCCTGGTCTAATAATCATGTTCAATGGATATTCTCAATTGAGAGTTTAAATCCAGGACTAGTCTTAATCTATGTCTGCGAATCCGGCGCATGTGTGTAACTTTTGATTTTAAGTTTACTTTTCCATTTAGTCAGCAGCACCTCTTCAACTATTTAGGGTGTGTGTCAACTCATTTATTTTACCTGTAGAGCTAGCAGCCAGGCAGAGGCAGAGGCCCAGGAGGGCCACAGGCCAGGAGAGGGAGGGGAGGAGCGCAGGGCACAGTGACCGTCCTTGGTCACCAGACGCTGGCAAGACAGGTAGGACGGGGATGATGTGGACAACAGGAGAGGGGAGGAGGAGACCTTGTTCCCGTCCAGGTCGTTGGTCGTTTTGGTTGTCATGGTTACAGGGGGGTGAGGGGTCGAGGGCAGGCAAGTGGGCAGGTCAGGATGAAGGTATCTGGAAACAAGCATAATTATGTCAAGAATCATAGAAGACCATTTATAACAACTTTATAAACATGGACAACTTTGACTTTACAAATCCACTTTGACATTGTTATGCAGTTAGTTATGTACATAGGGGGACAGACAGAGAGAGACAGAAACTTCCAGAAACGTCTAGAATGTTGTTGCAGGTGATTAGAGAAGTACTCAGTGGGGTATCTGTCAGTGGAACACAGCGACATGCAGAGCAGGAATGTGGTGGAACAGACTCAGTAACAATCACTACAGTACCAGACTGGGACTTCTCTCTCCCATCTGTTCTCTAGTCTTGTTCAGAAACATGTTAGTATGCTTTATGGATGATCACTTGGACAAATAATATACACCCTCCTCATGTACTGACTCTAGACTATATGATGGGATGTTTTTAGAATTTTTCTGTCAGAACTCGGACATGGTTCACCAAGAATAGAGTATGATGATGTTTGAGGTTTATATGAGATTAAATATGCTTTTTATGAAGTCTCTTGTTTGCATTGTGTATGTATAGCTAGCTGTAAGAGATGAGCTGAGAAAACATTGCACATACATTTTACAAAATGGTTTTTTAAGTGCTGTATCTAACTCACATCATGGACCAGAGGGACTTAAAGGGATGCTTGGCGAAGAAATTGTTCTGTTTAGAACTTTAGCCTGTAAACTGTGCACCCTGCACTGTCTGTAAGTATAGATGGAATATACAGCTAACAAAGCTGTTCCTTTGATACAAAAGCACTTAAATAATATAAATGTCGAAAGCTGTACAATGTCTGTACAGTTCACACAGTAAAATGTGTATCGTTTTTCTGTGTATCAAAGGGATAAAATTACACGTGGTGGTAAAAACGAGCCCTGAGCCTTGGCATCAGGACAGTTACAAAATATTAAATCGTTGCTAAATGTTGTGGGAGCCTCGCTGGATTAACTGTTTCTAAGGGATTTTATTCATCAACATTATAATTATGCAGGGGTGTAAAGTACTTAAGTAAAAATACTTTAAAGTGCTACTTAAGTAGTTTTTTGGGGTATCTGTACTTTACTATTTATATTTTTGACTACTTTTACTTTTACTTCACTACATTCCTGAAGAAAATATTGCACTTTATACTTTATACATTTTCCCTGACTACCAAAAGTACTTCTTACATTTTGAATGCTTAACGGGACAGGAAAATGGTCAAATTCAAGCACTTATCAAGAGAACACGTGGTCATCCCTACTGCCTCCGGCCTGGCGGACTCACTAAACACAAATGCATCTTTTGTAAATAATGTCTGAGTGTGGGAGTGTGCCCCTGGCTGTCCATACATTTTCAAAACAAGAAAATGGTGCAGTCTGCTTTGCTTAATATAAGGGATTTTAAATGATATATACTTTTACTTTTACTTTTCATACTTAAGTATATGTAAAACCAAATACTTTTAGACTTTTACTCAAGTAGAATTTTACTGGATGACTTTCACTTTTACTTGAGTAATTTTCTATTAAGGTATCTATACTTTTACTCAAGTATGACAATTGTGCACTTTTTCAACCTCTGTAATTGTGTGTCATAAAATGGGGAATATTGAGGCACTTATGTTGGCTAATTCAATGACAGATTCTTTACAGCCAGAACTAATCACTGGCACAGGCTACAAGTCAGGCTTTCGGAGGCTAGCTGCTAGCTACTGCTTCTTCTCTCTAGGCCAAGCATGGGACTGTTATTACAGAAATTCTATAGGGTAATAGTAAGCATGGCTATGTGTTAGCGCAGTAAGAAGTGCTTCATTTTCCTGAGGTGGCGGGATGCCAGCTTGAGAGAGGCCATCAGAGAGACCGTCACATGAGGGGCATGCGGCGTGCAGGGGAGGCAAACACACACACACACACACACACACACACAATCACATAGACACACAATCACACACAAACAGTGGTTACAAATCTCCCATATCCCCCCATGTCTGTTGGGCCTGGCCCTTTTCTCCTCAGTGTGTGTGTGGGATAGCGGCGGCTATCAGATGATGCTAACAAACAGCACTCTGTCTGTGTGCTCTCAGTGTGGATTGATGAGGGGGCTCAGTGGCTGCTGAGATAGTTTGGGGTTGTTGGTTGGAAATATTGTAGCTGGGCTACACAGCTCCCTAGGCTATAGCTTAGTTTAGCCAACGATGATACTGCAAAATGGGGTGCAGGAGAGTTTTGCCATTTTCCCACAGATAAGCTAATTGTAGATAACACATTACTAGCATGTTATTGAGTGTTTGTCTTAGGTGTCAAAGTTTAAAGGGTATAGCTATATGTAGGAGGAGGCTGTTTTACTTGTCCTCCGATTTCACCCTCCACTAGCCTCCACTGGTATTGATTACCGCATCTGACGAGTGTTGTTTAATAGCATATGGATGGAAACTCCACTCCCCACTCTATTGTCCAGCTTTACCCCCATCCCCTTAAAGATCCATTGAGAACAAGAGGGGAGAACCTGTTAACCACCCAGAGCTAAACAGTTATACAGTTACACTCAGTTATCTTATAGATAAATCCTGTAAATGCTTTCTCTGTGGTTATAAAACAGAGTTGGACAGGTTGTGCAAGTTGACCTGCCTTTGTCCTACTTAGGCCTATATCTAACATGTGTTAAAAATTAAAAGAAACACCCATTTTGTTACTTCTAGCTGGAAAAAGTTGACCTGTTATTTGACTTCTTCAGTCTAGGGTCTCTAAGGGTACAAGCTGTGTTTATGTATTCATTTACATGTACATTATTGACAGTAGACACAGTCTTGATTAAGTTTAGCTGAAATCGGTGATTCCGCAGGTCAAGTTCTTGCACAATGTTCAAGAACGTTGCACAAAATCAATCTTAAAATTTAAAGTTGAAAAAAAAATTTGGGACAGATTTTAGTTTTTTCTGTAGTGATGCACCACAGTCTCACTTCTCTCTCTCTGTGTGTCTCCTCTCTGACTCTCTCTCTATCTCTGTCTCTCTCTGTCGCTCTCTCTCTCTCTCTCTGTCTCTCTATCTCTGTCTCTCGCTCTGTCTCTCTATCTGTCTCTCTCACAGTCTCGTATCACCCTCTCTCTCCCTCTCAGTGGCTGGGATCGTCTTACTCCCTGTCCGTCCTTAAGGTTACTCACCGTAGTGTAGCACCAGGGCCAGCGATCACCCCTCTGATGGTGCCCTTTTCACCCGAGCGCTGATCCGAGGGCGGGCAGGAGGCGAGGCCAGGGGCGGGAAAACGACCAAATCCTTGGGATGAGAAGATGGGGGGTAAATCCCGAGGTATTCCCGAGGTAAAGGGAGGAAAAAGAAAGTGTCACCCCAGGAACTCTTCGGCGTGGGAGCCGGACTGAGCCCAACGCTCTGCTCTTCCGTTCTGCAGCTCCGGCTCTCTGCCGAGGATGATTCGATTGGTCACATTACTCTGCATGTGGCCAATTAGTGTTCCCGGAAGGCGAGAGAGGGAGGAGAAAAACCCAAAGAACAACACCTTGTCACTGTTCATTGACAGAGCCAGTTGTAGCTCCTCTGAGTCCTGTGGTTGGTAGGAGTAAATGAGTATAGGAATGATGATGAGAGTGAGGCTCTGGAGGGGGAGTGTGACAACAGGGTGTCTGTGCGTGTGTGTGTGTGTGTGTGTGTGTGTGTGTGTGTGTGTGTGTGTGTGTGTGTGTGTGTGTGTGTGTGTGTGTGAGAGAGAGAGAGAGAGAGAGAGAGAGAGAGAGAGAGAGAGAGAGAGAGAGGGAGAGAGAGAGAGGGAGAGTGAGTGAGTGAGTGAGTGAGTGAGTGAATGAGTGAGTGAGTGAGTGAGTGGGGGGAATAGAGTCTGTTGTTACTGTCCATCTGTCTTTCTACCCAGACATAAGGGTTCTGTGTTTATCAGACCTTTTGCACTTAGACAGGTGAATAGCTTTCGCCTGTGCAGTCATGTCTAATTGGTGCTTACTCAATGATGCGTTATGAAAGTATTTGAACAGGGACATGGAAGACATGCCATGTTGCAAGTGTTGACTAATAAGACATCCAATTTATCCAACCATAATGTAACCTTTAACCTTAACCTAACCCCTAACCTTACCTCAGATAGTAAGGAAATTGTTTAATCACCACATTGCCCTTTCCTTGAGAGCCATCATGATATAGTGTTGCTATTGCATGTGATTTCAAATGTGGCAGCCCCTTTTTAACCCTACTTCACAGTGCTTCTTTGTTACTGATTAGGCTGTAGTAAGCCATATTACAGGAGTTCAAAGGTCACAGCAGGCCTATGAGTGTGGTGCTCCCTAACTTCTTTGCTTGTACCCTATCAACTGTCCAGGATAGCTCTGAAATGTTGCAAATGTTCAAAGTTCGAAAAAAGATGCCTGGGTGAGAGGAGTTGGAAGAGAGAGGGAGGAGAAGAGGGAGAGAGGGATTGATTATTCCATTGCAAAATCAACCTTCACATTACTATCTACAGCACTCACACTTTCATTAAGTCTTTCTGTTGCTAAGGTTTGAAATGTTGCAAAAGTTCAAAGTTCAAAGAAAGATGACTTGGTAAGAGGAGTTGGAAGAGAGAGGGAGGAGAAGGAGAAAATAAGGATTCATTCCCAGCTAACAAATCTATTGAGAGATAACATTTTTGTAATTTTACACATAATGTTCCCCTAATGTTTGAGTGTCCAGTTTTCCGTTAGTTAAGGGAACATGCTATCTCAATCTGGTCTCAGAGCATTTCGTATTATTCTGTACTCAAATCCGAGACACTCCATTTAATATGATATGTTAAGTTTTGTATGGTATGTATTAATTTGTGGTTGTCCGTCATCCATTTCGTATGATATGTTACAAATTACAATTCTTATGATATGTTACGAATTGAAATGCATACAATATGTTATGGATTAGCAAAACGTACAATATGTAAGTAAGTTGGTGGTCTGTTGATATCCCTCTAGCGGTGTGGGGGCTGTGCTTTGGCAAAGTGGGTGGAGTTATATCCTGCCTGTTGGCCCTGTCCGGGGATTTTGTCAGACGGGGTCACAGTGTCCCCCGACCCCCCTTGTTTCAGCCTCCAGTATCTATGCTGCAATAAGCTATGTGCCGGGGGGCTAGGGTCAGTATGTCCTACCTGGTGTAATTCTCCTGTCCTATCTGGTGTAATTCTCCTGTCCTATCTGGTGTAAATCTCCTGTCCTATCTGGTGTAATTCTCCTGTCCTATCTGGTGTAAATATCCAGTCCTATCTGGTGTAATTTTCCTGTCCTATCTGGTGTAATTCTCCTGTCCTATCTGGTGTAAATGTCCTGTCCTATCTGGTGTAATTCTCCTGTCCTATCTGGAGTAATTCTCCTGTCCTATCTGGAGTAATTCTCCTGTCCTATCTGGTGTAATTCTCCTGTCCTATCTGGTGTAATTCTCCTGTCCTATCTGGTGTAATTCTCCTGTCCTATCTGGTGTAATTCTCCTGTCCTATCTGGTGTAATCTCCTGTCCTATCTGGTGTAATTCTCCTGTCCTATCTGGTGTAAATCTCCTGTCCTATCTGGTGTAAATCTCCTGTCCTATCTGGTGTAATTCTCCTGTCCTATCTGGTGTAATTCTCCTGTCCTATCTGGTGTAATTCTCCTGTCCTATCTGGTGTAATTCTCCTGTCCTATCTGGTGTAATTCTCCTGTCCTATCTGGTGTAATTCTCCTGTCCTATCTGGTGTAATTCTCCTGTCCTATCTGGTGTAATTCTCCTGTCCTATCTGGTGTCCTGTGTGAACTTAAGTATGCTTCCTCTAATTCTCACCTCTCTCTCTCTCAACCTCTGAATGCTTGGCTATGAAAATCCAAATAACATTTTCTCCTGAGGCGATGACCTGTTGCACCTTCTACAACCACTGTGATTATTATTTGACCCAGCTGGTAATCTATGAACATTTGAACATCTTGAAGAATGGTCTGGCCTTAATGGCCATGTACTCTTAGAATCTCCACCCGGCATGGCCAGAAAAGGACTGGCCACCCCTCAGAGCCTGGTTCCTTTCTAGGTTTCTTCCTAGGTTCCAGCCTTTCTAAGGAGTTTTTCCTAGCCACCGTGCTTCTACATCTGCATTGGTTACCGTTAAGGGTTTTAGGCTGGGTTTCTGTATAGCACTTTGTGACATCTGCTGATGTAAAAAGTTTTTTTTGATTGATTGATTGATACATCTACTCAAGTGCCTAGGGAGGAGGGGTTAGGGTATATTCTGGACAGGGATTAACTATACTGGCCTAATAAGCACATGTCCTAGATATATCCTTTATTGGGACAGTGGTAAGGGCATTCGTCATTGCTACTGGTGGCCTGTATTCGAGAGCAGCTACGGAAATCACCCTAGTTGTCACGGCCGTTAAAAGAACAGGACCAAGGTGCAGCGTGGTGAGCATACATTTTATTTTATTTAAAAAAATCACGCCAACAAAACAACAAATGAGAAAACAACCGTGAAGCTAAAGGCTATAGTGCCAACAACATAGACAACTTCCCACAAAGACAGGTGGAAAAAAGGGCTACCTAGGTATGGTTCTCAATCAGAGACAACGATAGACAGCTGTCCCTGATTGAGAACCAAAACATAGAAATACAAATAATAGAATATAGAATACCCACCCAAACTCACACCCTGACCAAACCAAAATAGAGACATAAACAGGATCTCTAAGGTCAGGGCGTGACACTAATCTCACATTCTTAGCAATATATGATAGTCATTTAAAACACACCTATCTGATCGAATTAAAATGAGTCTCTCATTGAAAGATGGGAATCTGTAGGATTTCCCCTTGAGCATGAATTATGACCACATTTCCACTACCTCAAAAATTATTAGTATTTATTAGTTCTATATTGGTGTGCATCGCAAAGAGAACTGTCATCTTTTTAAAACTCTACACCACATATACAAGGTAGAACAAACATGTGTCATTGACAAACTCATTTGAATTAGATCAGATAAGTGTGTTGTAACCTTTTCCAAATAATGACATTAACATATATTGCTGAGAATGTGAGCAGAGGGTGCCTGCCCTCGTGGGTCTCGAACCCAGGCCACCAGCACCAATATCAAACACCCTAACTACTGTCCCAGTAAGGGATATCTCCATGGCATGTGCTTATTGGGCCAGTATAATTAGGCCCTGTCCAGAATAAACCCTAACCTCTCCTCCCTAGGCACTTATGTAGATGAAACAACTGGATAGCTGTAAGCAATATGGTGAATGCACTTTGAAGTAAATCTCAGCTCTGTTAAAAGTACACAAAACATTTGTATTATTGATCATAGTGATTCAGGACTATCATTAAAACAAATCAATTCAAAATGTATTTGTCAAGTACTTTGTAAACAGGTGTAGACTAACAGGGAAATGCTTACTTACGGGTCCTTTTCCAACAATGCAGAGTTAAAGATAGAGAATGTAATAAAAAATAGAAATAGCCACACGAGGAATGAACCTTTATTTAACTACACACACAGTGAATAATGAATAACAATAACGAGTAAAAATAACATGGCTATATAAAGGGAGTACCAGTACAGAGTCGATGTGCAGGTGTACGAGATAACTGAGCTAGCTATGTACATATAGGTAGGGGTAAAGTGACAAGGCAACAGGATAGATAATAGACAGTAGCAGCAGCATATGTGGTGAGTGTGAAAGTGAGTGTGTGTGTGGTGTTAGTGTGCATTTGTGCACATGTTATGTGTGTGTGAACGTATGTAGTGTGTGTGTGTGTGTGTGTGTGTGTGTGTGTGTGTGTGTGTGTGTGTGTGTGTGTGTGTGTGTGTGTGTGTGTGTGTGTGTGTGTGTGTGTGTGTGTGTGTGTGTGTGTGTGTGTGTGTGTGTGTGTTGCAGTGTCAGCGTTAGTATGTGTGAGTGTGTGGGTAGAGTCCATGGTTTGTGCATTGTCAAAAAATGGGTCAATGCAGATAGTCGGGGTAGCCATTTGATTAGCTATTCAGCAGTCTTATTTAGCAATCTTATGGCTTGGGGTAGAAGGTGTTCAGGGTCTTGTTGGTTCCAGACTTAGTGCACTAGTACCGCTTGCCGTGTAGTAGCAGAGAGAACAGTCCATGGCTTGGGTGGCTGTAGTCTTTGACAATGTTTTGAGCCTTCCTCTGACACTGCCTGGTATAAAGGTCCTAAATGGCAGGGAGCTCTAGCCTTCAGCACAGCCTGTAATCCATGGCTTCTGATTGGGGTATGTATGTGTGGTCACTGTGGGCACGACGTCGTCAATGCTCTTATTAACAAAGCTGGAGTCTGATGTGGTAAACTCCTCAATATTATCGGATGAATCGCGGAACATATTCCAGTCTGTGCTAGCGAAACAGTCCTGTAGTTTAGCACCTGCTTCATCGGACCACTTCAGTATTGAGCGTGTCACCGGTACTTCCTGTTTGAGTGTTTGCTTTTAAGCAGGAGGATAGAGTTATGATCTGATTTGCCAAAGGGAGGGTGAGGGAGGGCCTTTTGTTCCCTCTAGTTGCACAGGTGAGATGCTGGTCAAATTGAGGTAAAACAGATTTCAGTTTCCCTGCATTAAAATCACCGGCCACGAGAAATGCTGTTGAGTGCCAGAGTCAGTTAGTGGTTGGAAATAGACATATATGAAAAATATCGATGAAAACTCTCTCTGTAAATAATATGGGCTGCACCTTGTCATGAGGTATTCTAACTCAGGTGAGCAAAAACTTTGAGACTTCCTTAACATTAGAGATCGTGCTCCAACTGTTGTTAGCAAAGAGACACACCCCTCCTTCCTTCGTCTTACCAGAGTCTGCTGTCCGAGCTTTACGATTCATAGAAAAACCTGTGAGATATATATCCATGTCCTTGTTCAGCCACGACTCTGAGTAACATAGGGTTTTACCATTTTCAGGTCCAGTTGAAAAGATAGTCTCAAACGAAGCTCTTCAAGTTTGTTCTCCAGTGACTGCATGTTCCCCAACAGAACAGAGGGCAATGGCAGTTTATTTGCTCGCCAGCGTAGTCTCGTAAGGATAACACCTCCTCTGCCTCTCTTTCGCTGCCACTGTCTTTTGATTCCTGTGGATTAGGGCCTTGTCTGGGGTAAACAGAACGTACAGAGCAGCTGACTCACGGAAGTAAACATTTTCGTCCAAATCGAGGTTAGTGATCGCTTTTCTGATGTCCAGAAGCTGTTTGCGGTCATAGGAAATGATAGCGGAGACATTGTGTACAAAACAAGTTAAAATAAGTGTAAAAAACCCCACACAAAATCGCTAAATTGATCCGGATCCTGTAAGACGGCTGCTATCCACTGCACAAAACAACATGCCCCACCAACATTAGAAAACTATACAGAAAGCCCTTAAATCGCTGGAATTAGTCAATCAAATCAATGATGAGAATAGTCAGATTAACCAACACCTGACATGGACATGGTCGTGTAGCAGGAAGATCAGAGTACCATGTAGCAAGAAGTTGTTAGTTCAAATCCCAGGTGAAGACATGTTGAATATTAATTGCTGTATAAATGAACATGCACAATGTAATCATCTATGTCAAATATTTAAGTTGAAAACAGTTTATGTGAAAAGTGTGTCTGAGTATCCCTAACCTTGTCAACAGAAGAAGAGCTAGGAATGGATCAGTGGTTCACAAATCAGAGCAACCATGTTCTGTGTAAGTTTGGTGGGACGTTGATGGAATATTCTCCTAGCCCTCAGAAAACAGGACACATGAATGTTCCTGCAATGTTCCCATGAAACATGTGTAGAACATTAATACATTATGTTCTGCAAACATGGCAACCATGTTCTGTGTATGTTTGGTCCGAATTTGATAGAAAATTCTCCTAACTGGGTTGTTCCATTGCAAAATCTATCTTCACATTACTACTGTATCTACAGCACTCACTCTTTCATAAGGTCTTTCTTGGCAGCTTTCAAAACTGCAAACGGGGTCGTATAATAATGTGTGTTTTGGCTTGTTTCAGATCTCTTTAGAAGTAGAAGTCTTTAGGAAGAATGTCATGTAGGTATTATGTTATACCTGCTGTTGGCTCTGACTGACACTCTAACCCTCATTCAATATCATTAGTCTGAAGACAGAGGTAAGGTAAAGAGACAGAGAGAGAGTTAGAGAGAAGGAGAGAAGGGCACAATTAGGTCATTCACCTGCTGCTGGGCAAAATGTTGCCTCCTCCACCTCCCCCTTTCTCCCTCCAACCTTTTTCCTTCTTCTCCTCTGTAGCAAAGTCTCTCTGTGTTTCTTTCTTTATCCCCCTTTTCTCTCACTCCCTATTCCCCTCCCTTTCTCTCTTTGGTCTGGTTGGGCTGTGTTCAACTATGCTTGTACAACTCCTTTCCTCCACAGTCCCAATCCTCAACACAACAGCGCTTCCCATTGGATTAGCTCTGATATGAGAAGCTGCTTTTTTAGTTGTAAACCACTAGAGAGCAGTATACCCTTTCCCTTTACCGTGGCTTTGTCAGTGGTTTGTAGAGTGGTTTGGTATAGTGGTTTTGGCGTTATGGTGTGACAGAGCTGCTGCATAAAAGCCTGACTGTGTTTCAGTGAAAATACTCACTGCTAAAACAGTAACATGCTCTGTGTTCACACATACATAAATCACTCCCTCTCTCTTTCTCTCCCTCTTGCCTTCTCAATTTTTCTCCTGGTTGGTGTTAGCTGACAGGGTGAATTAAATTCCTCATCCTGGCTCTAAAAAACATACTGCTACTGTAGGACCATAAAACACCCTATAGCTGTAGGCGACTCCCAGCTAACAACAACCGCTCCCACAACTTTAGAGATGAGTCTCATTAGGTCTCATTAGGTCATTATAAAAAATTAATAAAAAAAAAAAAAAATAACCTAACTTTTTCATAGGAATGTTCCAGTGATGGGTAAGGACTGTTTCCAAGAGACTATTCTCTTAATGTCAAACAGAACTTACCCAGAACGCGATGACCATGTTCTCAGAATATTGAATATTAATGTTCTAGACACGTTTCATTGGAACGTTGCAAGAACATTCCTGTGTCCAATGACATTTAAAACATAAGACGTTCTATCATGGTCCACTGGAGGTTTTTGTCAAGTTCCCATCTTTTTCTGGAGACATTTTAAGGACGTCGCCTGATGGCTCTTAAGAAACGATCTACAAAATAAAAGTGGTTCTCTACACATCACTCCTTCTTACTGTTGCTGAGCCCATCAAGGCCCTGATTGGTGAACCACTGATCCATTCAAAGCTTTTTGTCTGCAAGGTTAGGGACACTGATGGACAATTTAACATCCATGACATTTTTTTACACACTCTGACATCCATAACTAGATTGTGCATATGTTTTTCTACAGTAATTAGCATTCAACATGTCCTCACCTGGGATTTGAACTCACAGACTATTGGTTCTTGGCATTACAAACTTCCAGCTACACCACCATGTCTGTGTCATTTAACAACTAATCTCACTATTCTCACATCATTGATTTGATTAACTTATTTAAAACATGTTAGGGTTTTCTGCAGAGTTGTTTAATCTTCGTGTTTTAATGTTACTCCTTAATCACAGTCCCCAAGTCCAGAACAGACTCTGGAAACACACAGTACTACATAGAGCCATGACTACATGGAACTCTATTTCACATCAAGTAGCTCAAGCAAGCAGTAAAAAACAGATTAAACTACACCTCATGGTTTAACGTTGATGAGACACAGGTTTTTGCTAACATACATAGGATGTTCCCTTAACTAACAGAAAATTGGAGGTTACATAACAAAAACCCTATCCTTAGAATTGTTAGCTGGGCTACCATTTTCACACAGAGAAACACAGTAATAAATCAATCTAACTTACTATTTGAACAAATCTCTGATTTCACGAGTTGCTGTGAAATGTCAATGTTTAATGTGCAGTAGTGGCCGTCGGAGCCAACACTTTTGGAAAAGGATAGTCATAGGATATTTACCTTTATCCTAACTCAATTGACTTGAACAAAGTATATTTCAAAAATCACTCCCCCTCCCCCTTCCCAGGATGTCTGTTTTCAGCCTTAGAGATGGGTACGATACTCTCAAAAGATCCACTGGGATGTATTATACTGTCCTGTGTCAGATAGGTCACACACACACCGGAAGAAATACCTGAAAATCGAATGAAATCAAAATGTACATCAAAACGGAGGGAGACAAGAGGGCGGAAAATATTAAAAAGAGATAGAGGGAGCTGCTAGAAAGGGAGAAGAAAACTGCCAGACAGTTAAAGAGGCTGACAGCTTCCTCCTGCTTTAACAGCTATGCATAGGCCCCAGGGAAAACCCTTGTGATCATCCTCTGCTCTTGTCTGACAAGGTTATGAGAACAGTGATGCACTCAGGGGGGCTCAAAGTAGGCTACTTATTTCCAGTAATATTGGGGATATGGGGCACCTGGTAAGACCTAAGCCCTGTCTGCAGCAGGTAAAGACATGAAGACACTGCAGGCACATCCATGGTCCACATCCACACTGACTGCTTCACAAATAAGAGGGCCCTGTCCAGGACCATCCCAACGGGAATAGTTGTCAAGAGTAGAAATAGAATTCAAAACCAGGATGCAAAGAAAATCAAATCATTGAGGAACATTGGGGTGGATGGGGGCGGAGGGTGGATGGGGGCGGAGGGTGGATGGGAGGGAGGGTGGATGGGAGGGAGGGAGGGTGGATGGGGGCGGAGGGTGGTGGCGGAGGGTGGATTGGGGGCGGATGGTGGATGGGAGGGAGGGTGGATGGGAGGGAGGGTGGATGGGGGCGGAGGGTGGATGGGAGGGAGGGTGGATGGGAGGGAGGGTGGATGGGGGCGGAGGGTGGATGGGAGGGAGGGTGAATGGGAGGGAGGGTGGATGGGGGCGGAGGGTGGATGGGATGGATTTGTACACATGTTTGTTTATTAATAACTTTTTATATTCAAAATTGTGCACTCTCCTCAAACAATAGCATGGCATTCTTTCACTGTAATAGCTACTGTAAATTGGACAGTTAGATTGACAAGAATTTAAGCTTTCTGCCAATATCAGATATGTCTATGTCCTGTGAAATGTTCTTGTTACTTACAACCTCATGCTAATTGCATTAGCCTACGTTAGCTCAACTGTCCCGCAGGGGACCCACCAGTCCTGAAGAAGTTTAAATTAAAATTGCTGTACATCTGCGGAACCCATCCAACTTGAAGGAGATGGAGCAGTATTGCCTTGAAGAATGGGCAAAAATCCCAGTGGCTAGATGTGCCAAGCTTATAGAGACATAGCCCAAGAGACTTGCAATTGTAATTACTGCAAAAGGTGGCACTACAAAGTATTGACTTCGAATAGTTATGCACGTTCAAGTTCTGTTTTTTTGTCTTATTTCTTGTTTGTTTCACAATAAAAATTATTTGCATCTTTAAAGTGGTAGGCATGTTGTGTAAATCAAATGATACAACCCCCCCCCAAAAAATATATTTTAATTCCAGGTTGTAAGGCAACAAAATAGGAAAAATGCCAAGGGGGTGAATACTTTTGCAAGCCACTGTACTAGTGATATTTTAGATACTAATGCTCTGCCATAAGTGACTATTCTGTTTTTGTCTCTCTTTCCTGTCTTGTATGGTAAGCCATCTTGGAACACAAATCAGTTAATATCTAACTATGTATCTTTATTTTACATTATTTATATCTATATACAGTACCAGTCATAAGTTTGTACACGCCTACTCATTCAAGGTTTTTTCTTTGTTTTTACTATTTTCTACATTGTAGAATAATAGTGAAGACATCAAAACTATGAAATAACGCATAGCGAATCATGTAGTAACCAACAACAAAAAAAGTGTTAAACAAATCAAAATATATTTTAGATTTTAGATTCTCCAAAGTAGCCCCCCTTTGCCTTGATGACAGCTTTGCACACTCTCGGCCTTCTCTCAACCAGCTTCACCTGGAATGCTTTTCCAACAGTCTTGAAGGAGTTCCCATATATGGTGAGCACTTGTTGGCTGCTTTTCCTTCACACTGTGGTCCAACTCATCCCAAACCATCTCAATGTGCAAGCAGCAGCACTGCATACAGAAACATCATCGTGGAAACTGGAAGTTAAAATGATAACACATAACCCGACTACACGTACCTCTAGGAAAATACAGAAATAATGTGAGATCAATAAAAGTAGTGCCAATCATGTTGGAGGTCAATTAAATAATCAAAATGTGTTGTTTGTGCATTACATTTACCGGGCGGCAGGTAGCCTAGTGATTAGAGCGTTGGGCCAATAACCAAAAGGTTGCTAGATTGAATCCCTGAGCTCCGATGGTAAAAAAATCTGTCATTCTTCCCCTGAACAAGGCAGGTAACCCACTGTTCCTAGGCCATCATTGTAAGTAAGAATTTGTTCATAACTGACTTACCTAGTTAAATAAATATAAAAAACATGTAAAGTTTTGTCATCGATACCTTGTAGAGCCGCCACACTGCTGCTTTTGTCACTTTGAAGAATCTAAAATCATTTTAGATTTGTATAACACTTTTTTGGTTACTACATGAACTACAAAAACCTAAAGTCTTCGAAAGCTAAGTTAACAAACAGATCACCGACCATTTCGAATCCCATCGTACCTTCTCCGCTATGCAATCTGGTTTCCGAGCTGGTCGTGGGTGGACAACAGAACTTTGCAGGCTATCTTTACAGTAGATTGCAATTCCGCCCCCTGTAGCAGTTCTGTCTTGACGGAAAATGTTGTAATTGGGGATGGAAATTTCAGAATTTTTGGTGGCCTTCCTAAGCCAGGATTCAGACATGGCTAGGGCATCAGGGTTGGCGGAGTGTGCTAAAGCAGTGAATAAAGCAAACTTAGGGAGGAGGCTTCTGTTGTTAACATGCATTAAACCAAGGCTTTTACGGTTACAGAAGTCAACAAATGAGAGCGCCTGGGGACACACAGGGCCTGGGTTAACCTCTACATCACCAGAGGAACAGAGGACGAGTAGGATGTTGGTACGGCTAAAGGCTATAAGAACTGGTTGTCTAGTGCTTTTGGAACAGAGAATAAAAGGAGCAGATTTCTGGGCGTGGTAGGATAGATTCAGGGCATAGTGTACAGACAAGGGTATGGTAGGGTGCGAGTACAGTGGGGGTAAACCTAGGCATTGAGTGACGATGAGAGAGGTTGCATCTCTGGAGGCGCCAGTTAAGCTAGGTGCAGTCTCCGCATGTGTGGTGGGTGGGACTATCTGAGACATGTTGAGCAGGACTAGGTGCTCCGTAGTAAAATAAAACAATGAGAGCTGCCCTAAACAACAGTATGCAAGGCATATTGACATTAGAGAAAGGCATAAAACAATCACAGGTGTTGATTGGGAGAGCTAAGACAACAACGGGTGAGACAACAATGGGTTAACAGCTAGGACAACAACAACGGGTAAATGGCGATGAATGGGCAGAGAGGGTCAGTTAGAAACACACAGGGCCTGAGTTCGAGACTTGGGCCGACAGATAAACAAAATGAAGTACCGTGATAATGAACAGTCCAGCAGGCATCAGCAGTGTAGTCGAGTGATCATAGGGTCCAATGAGCAGCAATAGATGAAACAGGAAGCTGTTCGGTAGTCGATTACTATGCTAGGCGAGCGGGAGACACAGTGTTCAGGAAGCTAGCGGGCCGGGGCTAGCAGATGGATCGACACCAACATCCACGATGCAGAGCTTCAATGCCATACAACACTCCTTCCGTGGCCTCCAATTGCTCTTAAATGCCAGTAAAACTAAATGCATGCTCTTCAACCGATCGCTGCCCGCCCGACTAGCATCACTATTCTGGATGGTTCTGAGTTAGAATATGTTAGAATACAAATACCTAGGTGTCTGGTTAGACTGTAAACTCTCCTTCCAGACTCACATTAAGCATCTCCAATCCAAAATGAAATCTAGAATCGGCTTCCTATTTCACAACAAAGCCTCCTTCACTCATGCTGCTAAACATACCCTCGTAAAACTGACTATCCTACCGATGCTTGACTTCGGCGATGTAATTTACAAAATAGCCTCCAACACTCTACTCAGCAAATTAGATGTAGTCTATAACAGTGCCATCCGTTTTGTCACCAAAGCCCCATATACTACCCACCACTGCAACCTGTATGCTCTCGTTGGCTGGCCCTCGCTTCATATTCGTCGCCAAACCCACAGGCTCCAGGTCATCTATAAGTCTTTGCTAGGTAAAGCCCCGCCTTATCTCAGCGCACTGGTAACCATAGCAACGCCCACCCGTAGCACGTGCCCCAGCAGGTATATTTCACTGGTCATCCACAAAGCCAACTCCTCCTTTGTCCACCTTTCCTTCCAGTTTACTGCTGCCAAAGACTGGAACGAATTGCAGAAATCACTTTAGTTGGAGACTCATATCTCCCTCACTAACTTTAAGCATCAGCTGTCGGAGCAGCTTACCGATCACTGCACCTGTACACAGCCCATCTTTAAATAGCCCACCCAACTACCTCATCCCCATATTGTTATTTATTCTTGCTCTTTGCACCCCAGTATCTCTACTTGCACATCATCCTCTGCACATCTATCACTCCAGCGTTAATGCTAAATTGTAATTATTTCGCCACTATGGCAAATTTATTGCTTTACCTCCCTAATATTACTACATTTGCACACACTGTATATAGATTTTTCTATTGTGTTATTGACTGTACGTTTGTTTATCCCATGTGTAACTCTGTGTTGTTGTTTTTGTCACACTACTTTGCTTTATCTTGGCCAGGTCGCAGTTGTAAATGAGAACTTGTTCCCAACTGTCCTACCTGGATAAATAAATGTGAAATAAAATGAATATATAAAAATGATTCCATATGTGTTATTTCATAGTTTTCATGTCTTCCCTACTATTCTACAATGTAGAAAATAGTAAAATAAAGAAAAACCCTCGAATGAGTAGCTGTGTACAAACTTTTGACTGGTACTGTATATACACACTGTATTTTGAAGCAGCTCTTCTGCATACCTGTGGACACTGAAGTTTGAGGAAATGAGACAGCGGGGTTTCTAACTGTAGAACCCAGTTCCTACATTTGAATATAAAAATGGATTTTATCAAACAAAACTTTGCTCCATTTTATCTCTGGGACCCTCAGGATGACAAATCAGAGCAGGATTACTGAATGTAAGTACATTATTTACCTTCAGAGGTTTTTTGTTGTGGCGCACTCTCCTCAAACAGTAGCTTGGTATTTTTTCACTGTAATTGCTAGTGTAAATTGTACAGTGCAGTTTGATTAACAAGAATGTAAGCTTTCTGCCCATATATGACATGTCTATGTCCTGGAAAGTTTGCTGTTACTTACGTCATTCTAGTCACATTAGCACACGTTAGCAACAACCGTCCCATTATAGTGACACCGATCCCGTAGTTCCCATCATCTAACACACACACACACACACACACACACACACACACACACACACACACACACACACACACACACACACACACACACACACACACACACACACACACACACACACACACACACACACACACACACACACACACACACACACACACACACACACACACACACTGGGATTGAAAACACGACCCTCGGAGCTCGCGGCCTACACCTATAGACCTATAGTGGCTATAGACCTTGAGATGAATATAGATCCTGAATAGGTCTGTAGCTATTGTGAAAGTGAAAGCATGCTCTATACATATAGAGTGTTGTCTAGGTGATGAGAGAGATCCTTGAGCTGAAAGTTTGAGTACATCCTGTACTCACATTTTAAATAGACTTACCTCAGTGATCAACCTTGTCACACCTGCCCACCTAATATGTGGAAACATTACACGTGTGATCGTAATAGAGATAGATAGAAAGGGTGGGGGGTAGTGTGTGTGTGGTTGGGTGGGGGGTTCGTAATGCCCGGATGGTCTACCTTCATCTCATTCCTTTCAGAGAGACTGCATTGAAAATGTTTTGATCATAGAATTAGAACCAGATTTTGATGGTTAACCTTTAAGCGGGCATAAAAGGATGTCCATCTCCTTAGAAAGGACAGAGGCGGTGAAAGCGAGAGAGAAAGCGAGAGAGATAACGAATAAGACACCCACAGAATATGACACCATTCCTGTCATAGAGCATTGGGAAAGGGGATGTCAGTTGTACAACTGAATGTATTCAACTGAAATGAGTCTTCCGCTTTTAACCCAACCCCTCTGAATTGGAGAAGGGCGGGAGGCTGTCTTAATCGACATCTACGTCATCAGCGCCCAGTTGTTGGCAGTTAACTGCCTTGCTCAGGGGCAGAACGACAGATTTTTACCTTGTCCGCTCTGGGATTCGGTCCAGCAACCTTTCGGTTACTGGCCCAACACTCCTACCTGCCAGGCTACCTTGATCTATGAAGAAGCAGACTTCTACATACTGACGTTAGCAGTTAGCAGCCTCAGATTTCAAAGCAGCTCAGTGGTCTATAAGAGGGGAAGGCTAAAGGCCAATATGTTAACCCAGACAGACCTACCCTCCCACTGGCACAGGAATGCTGCGCATGTGGTGGCTGTGTAGGGAGAAAGAGGGGAGGAATGAGGGAGCCTTGTGTGGGTGTCGGTGTGCGGGGGTAGAAGGGTGTGGAGAGTGTGTGCCAGACCTGGGTCAAATACATGTCATACTCAGCTGCGCTTCATTTTCGTTTGGTCAGAACCACTACTCCCAGAAGTGCAAACTCTCGCTAAGCCAATTATAGCTCAAATACTTTCAAGGTGTATATGATGGTAATACTATATCACCTTCTGAGGCTGCTTACGACTGTTGAAAATGTTGATGTATTCTTTCAGGCGGTGTGTGTGTGTAGACACAGGCAGGGCATTGTATTAGCCCTGGCTCAAATGAAACCCTGCTGATGAGGAGTTGGGCGCCAGACACCAGTGACTCATCACTGAATCAGCACTAGACACTGAAATAAATAAACACAGTCTCCCTGTCAGTGTGTGTGTGTGCCCGCATGAGTGTTGTGTGTGTGTTATGTGTTGTGTGTTGGGTGTGCCTGCGTGTTGTAGGTGTGTATGCTTGTATGTGACAGTATGTGACAGACAGCGTGTCTGTGTTCACAGCTGGTCGGGTTTCCTCCTGCTTCAGTGAATATGAAGAAGTCATTTGTTGAGGTTCATTGCCAAAACACAGTGCTGTCAGTATTGTTTGTGTGTGTTCACTAATGTGTCTGCATGTGACTGTTTAACTTGCCTATTTATTTGTTCATTGCTAAGCCAATGAATAGTAATTTGTTAAATCAAAGTGCTGAATTGAGGACAGTTCAACCCATTTGAGAAGAACAACATCGGTAATACACATCGGTAATACACTACAATTCTGTTTTCTCCCTTCTCTTTTCTCTTAATTTTAGTCTGTGTATCTCCATCTCTCCATCTCCCTCTCTCCCCTTTTGTCTTTGTCAGTCTCTCTCCATCTCTCTCCCCTTTTTTCTTTGTCAGTCTCTCCCTCCTTCTCTCTCTCTCTCTCTCCCCTTTTGTCTTTGTCAGTCTCTCTCCATCTCTCTCCCCTTTTGTCTTTGTCAGTCTCTCTCCATCTCTATCCCCTTTTTTCTTTGTCAGTCTCTCCCTCCTTCTCTCTTTCTCTCTCTCCCCTTTTGTCTTTGTCAGTCTCTCTCCAACTCTCTCCCCTTTTGTCTTTGTCAGTCTCTCTCCATCTCTCTCCCCTTTTTACTTTGTCAGTCTCTCCCTCCTTCTCTCTCTCTCTCTCCTTTTGTCTTTGTCAGTCTCTCTCCATCTCTCTCCCCTTTTTACTTTGTCAGTCTCTCCCTCCTTCTCTCTCTCTCTCCCCTTTTGTCTTTGTCAGTCTCTTCATCTCTCTCCCCTTTTGTCTTTGTCAGTCTCTCTCCATCTCTCTCCCCTTTTTTCTTTGTCAGTCTCTCCCTCCTTCTCTCTCTCTCTCTCTCCTTTTGTCTTTGTCAGTCTCTCTCCATCTCTCTCCCCTTTTTTCTTTGTCAGTCTCTCCCTCCTTCTCTCTCTCTCTCTCCTTTTGTCTTTGTTAGTCTCTCTCTCGTTCTCTGTCTCATGGCACAGTGAAAGTAGATCTGTGCTGCTGTTGCTGATGAGTTCTTGGTAATTTGAACCTGTTGACTTTCCCTGCTTTAAAACGGAATTTCTTCTTCTGTATTCTCCTGACTCAGTATTGAGGTCTGTTGGTTCTGTTCTGACAAACATCCTGTTACTCTTGCCTATTGTACTTATTATTAAACTTTTAAACCAGCAGTCCCTCAACATTGTTATAGCGTGACTCACCTAGCTCCTGTCATATTGCTCTGCGACCCACCACCACATAAAATCAATATTTCAACTGCCAGACATTTTTTTTCCTTAAACCTGCAAGTATGTCCTCGACCCAACCATCTGGAAAACACTTTTGATCACCAATTCTCATAGCTGTCTTCATCCCATTTGTTAACTCCCGTCTGCATCATTGTGGTTTGGCATGGTCTTGACTCATGTGTAGGAGCCTGTAGATCTGCTGGGATTCTTAAGAAACAACTATAGTCATACATTTCTATTATGGAGGCTACACAAACGCACGCACACACAGACAATCGTGTGTACGGCTGGGCTGGAAGGAGAAAGAAGCAGACATTCCGGGGGGAATAATGGAGCAATCCGTCAGATGGAGGGAAGGCATCTGTTTCTGATCCACATAATGAAGGAGTGGAAAGCTAGTTGGGGCATGGAAGATGTGTTGTTTGTTGAGAGGGTGTTCCTTCCTGTTTGACAAACAACAAGTTGTCCAGGTGACTTCTGGGTAATGTAGCTTTGGAGTATGTAATGAAAATATGTGCGTAGACTGACTTAAACAGAGCCTGTTGTGAGAGAAGTGAAATAAACTGTATTGTGCCATGCCAGCTGGATCAGCAAAGGTACCATTTTTAGTAGCCTAGCAACCTTAAACTTGGCCTTTAAATATATTTCATGCAATTCTACTTTTACATTTTAGTCATTTAGTGTCTTACAAGTTAGTGCATTCATCTTAAGATAGCTAGGTGGGACAACCACATCACAGACATGGAAAGTACATTTCTCCTCAATAAAGTAGCTATCAGTAAAGTCAGAGCTAGAAAGGGGGGGGGATCAAGTGCATGTACAATTGGGGGGGGTCAAGGTGAGGAGGAGGATTGGGGGGGGACCTATCTGGGCGGCCGAAAGGCCAGCCTACCAATAAGTCAGCCTGCCAGATAGGAATAGCCATCCGGCCAGATAGGAAAAGCCATCCGGTCAGATAGGACCAGTCGTCCGGCCAGATAGGACCAATCGGCAGGCCAGATAGGAAAAGTCATCCAGTCAGATAGGACCAGTCATTCGGCCAGATAGGACCAGTCGTCCGGCCAGATAGGACCAGTTGGCAGGCCAGATAGGAAAAGTCATCCAGCCAGATAGGATCAGTCATCCGGCCAGATAAGTCCAGTTGGCCAGCCAGACAGGTTCAGTCAGCCGACAGTTAGGACCAGTTGGCCGGCCAGATAGGACCAGTCGGCAGGCCAGATAGGACCAGTTGGCAGGCCAGATAGGTGAAAGTCATCCAGCCAGATAGGACCAGTCATCCGGCCAGATAGGACCAGTCGTCCGGCAAGATAGGACCAGTCGTCCGGCCAGAGAGTACCAGTCGCTGGTCAGATAGGTCCAGTCGGCCGGTCAGATAGGTCCAGTTGGCCAGCCAGACAGGTTCAGTCAGCCGACAGTTTGGACCAGTTGGCCGGCCAGATAGGTCCAGTCGGCAGGCCAGATAGGACCAGTCGGCAGGCCAGATAGGAGAAGTCATCCAGCCAGATAGGACCAGTCAGATGGGACCAGTCGTCCGGCCAGATAGGACCAGTCGTCCGGCCAGAGAGTACCAGTCGCTGGTCAGATAGGTCCAGTTGGCCGGCCAGATAGGACCAGTCCGCCGGCCAGATAAGACAAGTCGGAAGGCCAGATAGGACCAGTGGGCCTGTCAGATAGAACCAGTCGGCCACCAAGATAGTTTCACTCAACCGACCAGATAGGACCAGTCGGATGGCCAGATAGGACCAGTCGGCCGACCAGATTGGACCAGTCGGCTGGCCAGATAAGACCGGTTGGAAGGCCATATATGACCAGTCATTCAGCCAGACAGGACAAGTCGTCCGGCCAGATAGGACGGGTTGGCTGGCCAGATAATACCAGTCAGTCGGCCAGAAAGGACCAGTTGGCCGGTCCAGTCGGCTGACCAGATAGTAACACTCGGGCTGCCAGATAGGTCCAGTCGGCCAGCCAGACAGGTTCAGTCAGTCGACAGATGGTACCAGCCGGCCGGCCAGAAAGGACCAGTCGGCAGACCAGATAGGACCAGTCGGCCTGCCAGATATGTCCAGTTGGCAGACCAGATAGGAGCAGTCGGCCGGCCAGATTGGATAGGACAAGTCGGCCGCCGGCCAAATAAGACCAGTCGGCCGGCCAGTTGGTACCAGTCGGCCGGCCAGATAGGACCAGTCGGCCGACCAGATAGTACCAGTCGGTCGGCCAGATAGGACAAGTCGGACCGATGGGATCAGTTTCAACTTCCTGTTTATAAGTCTGCTCATAGTGAACTCCAAACTCCGGCATTCATAGCGTATGCGGACGGATACCACCACACTAGGGAGATGGGGCGTGCCCACATTTTGGGTTTATGGCGTTGTTTACTTCGAACAATCAACATACAGTAATCTCAGAACGTCTACAGGCAATGTTTTTTTTATGTTCGTTTTTCAATAGCATTTGGTGTTCTTCTGCCTGGCTGTGATTCCAAAAAGAACAAAAAAAAGTTAACTTTCACCGTTCTACCTACCAGAGATTTACCCAGATGCTGCCAGTGGTTTCCGGTCATCAAGAGCGATGCTTACTGTACCTTTTGGCTGTTGCTTCAAGGACTTTATCAGCATCTTCATCAAACTGGAGCTACTCTTTCTTCTGTTTGGTTAGAGGTCACTTAAAACTTCTTGTCAATAGGGGGGCGCTGTTTTCACTTTGGAAAAAATCGTGCCCAAATTAAACTGCCTCGTACTCTATTCTAGATCATACAATATGCATATTATTATTACTATTGGGTAGAAAACACTGTGAAGTTTCTAAAACTGTTTGAATTATATCTGTGAGTAAAACAGAACTCATTTGGCAGCAAACTTCCATACAGGAAGTGAAAATTCTGAAAACGAGGCTCTGTTTCAGGGCCTGCCTATTCAACTGGCTTTTATTTATCGATATGCATGCACTTCATACGCCTTCCACTAGATGTCAACAGGCAGTGGAAGGTGGACTGGGGTGTCTAGCTTGATCTGAGGTCGAATAAGAGCTTTTGGAGTGACAGGTCCGGTATTTTCTTTGTCTTCGAAGGCTCGCTGGGGAGCTCGATATTGTCTTCTGAAAAGCGTTCGGTATACACGGCGAATATCTCCGGCTCTGATTTTATTTGATACATATGATAATAACATCAAAAGTAGGTTTTTTCAACCGAGTTTTATCAGTTTATTCAACGTTTATTGGGACTTTTGGAGTTTTCCGTTCTTTGCGCCAAGAGAGGATGGGAATGTTAGCAACCTTGGCTAGCATTGTGGCGCGAATTCGACAGAAGAAATGGACATTCTAAAACCAAACAACGATTTATTCTGGACCAAGGATTCCTTGTACAACATTCTGATGGAAGCTCAGCAAAAGTAAGAAAACATTTATGATGTTATTTCGTATTTCTGTGTAAAATGTTGACTCCTATTCTCCACCGTGTTGGTGAGTGCTGTCTCACAATAACGCAAGCTGTATGTTATGGTAAAGTTATTTAAAAAAATCTAAATCAGCGGTTGCATTAAGAACCAGTGTATCTTTCATTTGCCATACAACAAGTATTTTTATGTAAAGTTTATGATGAGTTCTTTGGTCAGATTAGGTGAGTGTCCAAAATATCTCCGGACATTCTGGGAAAATGTTGCTACGTATTCACAATGTATAACCACGATTTGCAGCTCTAAATATGCACATTTTCGAACAAAACATAAATGTATTGTATAACATGATGTTATAAGACTGTCATCTGATGAAGTTGTCCAAAGGTTAGTGATTAATTTTATATATTTTGCTGGTTTTTGCGAAAGCTACCTTTGCGGTGAATAAATGCGTTTGTGTGTTTGGCTATTGTGGTAAGCTAATATAATTCTATATTGTGTTTTCGCTGTAAAACACTTAAAAAATCGGAAATATTGGCTGGATTCACAAGATGTTTATCTTTCATTTGCTGTATTTTTCATATATGTTTTATGATGAGTATTTATGTATTTCACGTTGCTCTCTGTAATTATTCTGGCTGCTTTGGTGCTATTTTTGATGGTGGCTGCAATGTAAAACTATGATTTATACCTCAAATATGCAGATTTTCGAACAAAACATAAATGTATTGTACATGTTATAAGACTGTCATCTGATGAAGTTGTTTCTTGGTTAGTGACAAATTTTATCTCTATTTTGTCGGTTTTGTGAAAGCTACCTATGCGGTGGAAACATGGTGAAATTATGCGGTTGTGTGTTTGGCTATTGTGGTTAGCTAATAGAAATACATATTGTGTTTTCGCTGTAAAACATTTTAAAAATCGGAAATGATGGCTGGATTCACAAGATGTTTATCTTTCATTTGCTGTATTGGACTTGTGATTTCATGAAAATTATATTGTATGATATCCCTGTCCCGTTAGGCTAGGCTATGCTAGTCAGCTTTTTTGATGAGGAGGATCCCGGATCCGGGAGAGAGAAGCGGTAGAGGATTTTAACCCGCTGCTGTTCTTGTGCTCTGCATTTGGTTGAAGCTTGCAGCTCTTGGAGGTTCCAGAAACTGTGGGGTGACTCCAGGCCATGACTCCGCCTGCGTCTCACCAGGAGTGGTTCCTGTGCACTGTGTCGCATGCACCCTCTGCACGCATTACATTCTGGCCTGGTGGATCTTGAGGCCAAGCGGGTTCTTACAGACTTTGCCGCAAAAACATTCTGTACTCGTAGCTATTCTATTGCCAAGTGTCGGTGTCCTTTGGTCTGTTCGGCTGGGGTGCTCATCCTACCCCCTCTCGGCCATCCCTGGGGGTATATCTCCATAAGTCCATCTGTAGCTTGGTGTGGGGTCGTTCCTCTCTGAAAATGCAGATTGGGCTGCCAACCGTTGGTGCCCAGGTTGCCGTCTTTCCGTGCTGTCTACTGTCTCTCCAGCCGTCACCACTCTATTCTTGGTCGTCAACCAGTCTGTTCCTGGTCACCACTGGTTGGGCTCGCTCAGAGATTTGAAAAATACATCTACCCTGTGTATTCTTCAAACATGTGAGGGATCTGTCTTATATGGGACACCATACGAAGGGATGACGACTAACATGTACCACCAGACAAAATGCTGATAGGTACAGTAGCTGTATCGGCTGTGAATGACAATAGAAGATGAAAGACCAGTGTAATATGTGCACCTTGTTATAGTAGCAGAACACTGTTCTACAGTATTATGTGAAGGATGGTTTATTCTCCATGGAACTGTTACACTGGAAAGTTATTAAAACATTTTGTTTAGAATATCTACCGAAGTTCATCGATTGCACACTTCTCATATTACTCTGTAGGCTACTGGCCGATTCAAAGCTTCCTCCTGGATGAAGCTTGGTCAGTAGCTACAGAGTGGTAGGAAAAGAGTGCCATCTTCCTGCATCTCACATCTGCCTGTATTTATTGAACTCCGCCTGCTGGACCCATGGGTTGAGGCATGGGTCCAGGATGGAGTGCACTCCACCCCTCCTGCCACTTGACTGCACCTGTCCATAACCTGTGATACATTACATAGATGGAAGGGACTTTATCACCCACTAGATACTTGAAGACATAACCTCACCCATAGAGCTGTGAATGTCAGTCTGGCAATTTTACACATCTAGCACCAACGGTCACCTCGCAACCTATCCCAGTGACAGATCCCTTCCACAACCTTTTGGTCTGACATTGACATAGCAGGAAAGTGAAATGATATTGGATTGAGATTTAGTGTGTTATAGACATATTCAGTTAGTGACAGCTATTGTGGTTATTCACATTTTTAAATGTAACCTTTGTTTAACTAGGCAAGTCAGTTAAGAACAAATTCTTATTTACAATGACAACCTACTAGGGAACAGTGGGTTAACTTCCTTGTTCAAGGGCAGAACGACAGAGTACCTTGTCAGCTCGGGGATTCAATCCAGCAACCTTTTGGTTACTGGCCCAACGCTCTAACCACTAGGCTACCTGCTATACATTTTGCTTTACAAGTTATTCACACAAACCAACAGAGAAACTCTAATCCCTGCACAAAAGGTATACACAATATACTGTACAATGCCCCTCACAATATAACAGCTCCATATCAATGTTCACATGCTATTCAAGGCCCAGCCATTGACAGACTCTCTCTCTTTGAACAGAAGAGGTGTTTTTTTTTTTTTGCGTAAGAGACGTTTGTTGTTAATAAGCCCATATAATCCTGTGTCTATGCACCTCTTGTGCTACTCTGTTTGGGGCTGTTTTGGGGCCATAAAGGCTTTCTTTGTCTGTTGAACAGAGAGGTAAACTGACACTGAGCAAGCCCCCCAGTCAGGGGAGAAGGTGGCATTGTACTCTTGCAGATTCTGCTTTGTGTGTGTGTGTGTGTGTGTGTGTGTGTGTGTGTGTGTGTGTGTGTGTGTGTGTGTGTGTGTGTGTGTGTGTGTGTGTGTGTGTGTGTGTGTGTGTGTGTGTGTGTGTGTGTGTGTGTGTGTGTGTGTGTGTGTGTGTGTGGCGGGTATGGGGGCAGTATGGCTGAAGGCTAAACTAAGTAGGCCTGGCGTGCAGGGTGGCTGGTGGGGATTGGAAGGGAGGACACAGGGGTATTAGTGTGTTGGTTCAGACAAACACATACTCACCTACTTGTCCTCTGCCATTTGCATATACGTACAGTACTGCCTTTCTTTTCTCTCTCCATCTCTCATTTTGTCTCTATTTCTCTGTCTCACTCTTTTTCTCTCTTACACACACGAAGAGACTGTATTGAACTGTACAATCTCATCCCCATTCTCTCCTCTATACCACCTCACCACTTATGATAGCCTATTTATAACCATGTTCAACAAATCACTCACCCTCTAAATTTAGACAGCCACCCGTTAGTAGATAGGCCTATTACATTATAGATGTCTCTTAATATTTACAGAGCATACATTTCCAGACCTTGTGCTTCTCAGCAACTTTGGAGCTGTCACTCAGGATCCCTCGCTAGGAAACAGACAACCTGTCAGTCAGGATTCCGCACTAGCAACAGACAACCTGTCACTCAGGATCCCTCGATAGGCAACAGACAACCTGGCACTAAGGATCCTTCGCTTGGCAACAGGCAACCTGGCACCCAGTCTCATTCTCAGCACCACCAGAGCATCTCAGAGGATTATGGGAGGAAGGGGCGGCCAAATTGACCCATCAATCAATTTAGCAACGGCAATACATCTCACTTTACTCTCTCCTCAACTGGACATGTATAGTGTCTCCAACCATTTGAACTCTAACCCCCGAAAACCACACACACCCGGCCTTGTGTTGGTGCCTGAACAATGTCTGTCTGTCTGGAAATGCTGCTTTGTTTGACGCTTCTATCTCTCTCTCTCTCTCTCTCTCTCTCTCTCTCTCTGATTTCTCTCTCTCTCTGATTTCTCTCTCTCTCTCTCTCTCTCTGATTTCTCTCTCTCTCTCTGGCGCTACCTGATTTCTCTCTCTTGGGATACTTTTTTTCTTCCTTTTTCTCTCTATCTCACATTCTCCCTCTTTGTTTCTCTCTTGCTCTTTCTATATCTTTGTTTCTCTCTTGGTCTGTTAATTTCCTGAAACCCATTTTCTTCAATCTTTCTCATGGAAGAAGGCCCTACTTTTTCTGCCACTTTCTATCTCTCTTTCCCTCTCTCTCTGGGACTGGGGCTAGTCATCTCTGAAAAGGTCAGGCTCTCACTCTGTCAGAGACAGGCCTGCTCTAATTTCATTCCTCCACTCTCTCTCAAGAATGGATATTCATTAAGCCGTCTCGTCCCCTCGCTACTCACCATGCTTCAGAGACTCAACACGCAGGAAAATATCCCTTTCCTTCCATCTGGGTTCATTGCCAAGCAGAGGAGTTTGGCCTTCTCCCTTGTACACACATGCGCACACACGTCTGCGGTGATGACAGGAATAGCTACTCGGCGCACTCACAGAAATGGTAGCTTTAATCTCAAGGACGACGTGCAATGGTAAGAGGGAAGAGGAGACGCATTGCATCATATATACATTTGCTGCCGTGGTCCTCTTAATGTATAGGCTATCCTCTAGACTAGTCTATGTGATTGAAGTCATGTTTTGTGGCGATTTGGTATTTAAAGGTATTTTATTAGGATCCCCGTTAGCTGTTGCGATAGGACAGAACTACATACATTTAAAAAAGGCACACGTAGCTTACATATCAATACATACACAAACTATCTAGGTGAAATAGGGGAGAGGCGTTGTGCTACACTATATATACAAGAGTATGTGGACACCCCTTCAAATTAGTGGATTTGGCTATTTCAGCCACACCCGTTGTTGACAAGTGTGTAAAATTGAGCACAAAGCTATGCAATCTCCATAGACAAACATTGTCAGTAGCCTTACTGAAAAGCTCAGTGACTTTCAACGTGGCAGCGTCATAGGATGCTACCTTTCCAACATGTCAGTTCGTCAAATTTCTGCCCTGCTAGAGCTGCCCGGTCAACTGTAAGTGCTGCATCTTGTTCGCAGTTGTTTTGAACGCACTGAAGTCAGAAGTCGGAGATTTCCGAGTTCCCTGTTGTTTTGAACGCACTGAAGTCAGAAGTCGGAGATTTCCGAGTTTCCAGTTGTTTTGAATGCACTGAAGTCAGAAGTCGGAGATTTCCGAGTTCCCAGTTGTTTTGAACGCACTGAAGTCAGAAGTCGGAGATTTCCGAGTTCCCCGTTGTTTTGAACGCACTGAAGTCAGAAGTCGGAGATATCCGAGTTCCCAGTTGTTTTGAACGCACTGAAGTCAGAAGTCGGAGATTTCCGAGTTCCCCGTTGTTTTGAACGCACTGAAGTCAGAAGTCGGAGATTTCCGAGTTCCCAGTTGTTTTAAACGCATCAACTGACTTGTAATTCCCACTTGCATTCACTCATCGCTGTCATCGAATGGACTCAAGCTAACAAGTTCTGACTGAGCTCAATTACACACAAATACAGCAATGAGTTTCTCTCTCTCTTGATGTAATACAAACTTTGAGAAATAACAAGCAGCACCCACAATGTGTTTTGTGTAGAGAAGTGCTTTGTAATGAGTCTCTCAAAACGAACAAATTAAAACGACACGTCCTGACCAAACATCCACAGCATAACGGTAAACCCAGGGAGTTCTTTTAGAACAGGGCAGAATGCTTCAGGAAACAGTGTTTCGACAGTGGAAAAGTAAGTGAACTAGCAAGGCATTGCTAACATTTTACAACAGGTGATGGATGATAAGCAGAAATAAGGGAGTACTCTCATAGTGGTAGATGTGAGTTTCTCTTTCAAACAATCTTCTTGTACACAGCTAATAGCTAGCTAGCTAACGTTAAGTGAAGCAAGCTAGCTAGCTACTGATGTGCAACTCTAACTAGCAGTACAGATGAAGATGAAAAATGATCAGCCCTACTGTCTGTACATCTTACTGTAGAAATTATTGTTGAAAACAAGTCTAGGATGGAACTGTTGCTGTTAAAATACAAGTAATTATTTTTATTGATCTGGAATAAACTGATTGAAGCAAGATGCTTTTTGAGGCAAACCCACACACAGTTCTGGGTTGCTCATCTACAGCAAGAAGCGGTCTCCTGCCTGGCTGAGAAAGCAGTAGATGTTCTGATCCAGTTTGGCACCACATACCTATGCGAGTCAAGGTTCTCAACTCTGGCGTACTTAAAAAGCAAGTACAGAAACAGACTCAATGCTGAGCATGACCTCAGGGTTGCACTGTCAAAAACTGAGCCCAGAATAGACCTGCTTGTTCAACCAGTCACAAACCTCTCATTAGGACAGTGAGGGTGCTTGTGTGTGTGTGTTTTTGGTCTACATTTGTGTGATGTGATCAATCAGTTTATTCCAGTTCAGAATAAAAATGATTTCTTGTATATTAACAGCAACAGTTCCAACGTATACTTTTTTCATCAATCATTTATACAGTAAGATGTACAGTAGGCCTGATCATTTTTCATCTGTACTGTTACTTAGGGTTGCTCTATCAAAAACTGAGGCTGTGTGTGTGTTCTGTTATACGTATGTGTGATGTGATCAATCTGTTTATTCCAGTTCACAATGAAAATGATTTCATGTATTTTAACAGCAACAGTTCCAACCTAGACAGATATGTAAAAGCGTTTTTAATGGGGAACAATAAACATGAATAGCTATTTATATGGGTTTTTAATTTCATTGTTATTTGTCTATATTGGATTTATTTTAGGCATAATTGCAATGAAATGTACCAATATTTACATATAGTTGCATGTCCCAGGAAAACACAGAATTTCTAATTAGGGTCCCAGGCTGAAAAGGTTTAAGAACCCCTGTTCTAGACGATTCTGTTCTTCCAACTTCGTGGCAACAGTTTGGGGAAGGCCCTTTCCTGTTTCAGCATGACAATGCCCCCGTGCACAAAGCGAGGTCCATACAGAAATTGTTTGTTGAGGTCGGTGTAGAAGAATTCGACTGGCCTATACAGAGCCCTGACCTCAACCCCATCGAACACCTTTGGAATAAATTGGAACGCCGACTGCGAGCCAGGCCTAATTGCCCAACATCAGTGCCCGACCTCACTAATGCTCTTGTGGTTGAATAAAAGCAAGTCCCCGCAGCAATTTTCCAACATCTAGTGGAGGCTGTCATAGCAGCAAAGGGGGGACGAACTCCATATTAATGCCCATGATTCTGGATTGAGATGTTCGACGAGCAGGTGTCCACATACTTTTGGTAATGCAGTGTGTATAATGAAGTTTCCGAAAGTTCAATCAGGAAGGCTGGTCTGAATGGCTCGTCACTTTTTATTAATCTAATAAATACATTCTGTATAATTCACTTCGCTGCCTATTGCACTCATCAGCATAGCAGATATTTATATGGTAGTGTTGATAACTTTACCTCATAAGTAGAGCAGGTATTTAAAGGTAGTGTTCATAAAGTTACCTCATAAGCATAGCAGGTATTTATGGAAGTGTCTATAATGTTACCCCATCAGCATAGCAGGTATTTATAAGTAACAAAAATATATACGCAACGCGTAAAGTGTTTCATGAGATGAAATAAAAGATCCCAGAAATGTTCCATATGCATAAAATGCTTATTTCTCTCAACTTTTGTGCACACATTTGTTTACATCCTTCTTAGTGAGCATTTCTCATTTACCAAGATAATCCATCCACCAGACAGGTGTGGCATATCAAGAAGCTGATTAGAAAGCATGTCATTACACTAGTGCACCTTGTGCTGGGGACAACAAAAAGCCACTCTAAAATGTGCAGATTAGTCACACAACACAATCCCACAGATGTCTCAAGTATTGAGAGAGTGTACAAATGGCATGCTGACTGCAGGAATGCTCACCAGAGCTGTTGTCAGAGTATTGAATGTTAATTTCTCTACCCTAAGCCGGCTCCAGTGTCGTTTTAGAGAATTTGGCAGTATGTCCAACCGGCCTCACAACCGCAGAACACATTTAACCATGCCAGCCCAGGACCTCCTCATCTGGCTTCTTCACCAGCGGGATCGTCTGAGACCAGCCACCCGGACAGCTGATGAAATGGATTTGCAAAACCAAAGAATTTCTGCACAAACTGTCAAAAAACGTCTCAGGAAAGCTCATCAGCATGCTCTTCAGGATCTTGACTTTACTGTAGTTAGGCAACTTAAGCATCTTCAGTGGCAAAAGCTCACCTTCCATGGGCACTGGTATGCTGCAGAAGTGTGCTCTTCACAGATGAATCCCGGTTTCAACTGTACCATGCAGATGGCAGACATCGTGCATGGCGTCATGTGGGCGAGCGGTTTGCTGATGTCAACGTTGTGAACAGAGTGCCCCATGGTGGTTATGGTATGGGCAGGCATAAGCTTTTTGGTATGCTCTGAATGAACGTGTACGACAGCATGTTCCAGTTCCCGCCAATATCCAGCAACTTTTATATTTTTGTTCAGTGTATATGTGAAGGAGAGCTCTACGTATTTTACTGGTTTGTGACTGCTGCCGGTTATAGGGGAATAAATCACCCTAGTGTTAACACACAGGAACTTCATTTAAACACACTGAGGAAGATGAACGCGGGAAAGTTAGTGGTTCTGAAACAGGATTAACAGAGGTAATGCATCCACTGTACACAATACTGTAACTGACAGCACAAGTAGAGCAACAAAGCTATTAACAAGGGAAGGACTGGATGAAAATGTATATGCTACCAGCACATATTTAAGTGATAATGCCAGAGAAACCAGTGTTTGGAGGATAAGTTGGCATGGGTGATGTTAGGCCCGAACTGTGCCAATATATCCTCCAAACACCGGCTTCGAGGGCATTATCACAACTGGTTACCAAAAAATTCAATGATTTTTTTTGTTAATTTATTCATACTATTTCATCCATCCACAAGATATAGTCCCGACACAAATCTAGGGTTGCTATCCAAGCCGGCTGGTTGTTCGTTCTGTCGGTTCAGTTGCCAGTCATTCAGTCTCTTTGTTCTGTTCATTCGTTCGTTCTAAATGTCAGCGTGTCTTGACGTGTCCCCCCACTCCTTCTCCTCCTCTCCAGGTGAGTGTGACCTCAGACCTTGGATTCCCTGCTCAGCCTCTGATCTGGGGTCAGCTCTATGGGGGTCGGCGGAATGAACATAGAGATGTGTGAATTGTCTGCCCTCAGGAGCTCTGGAAGGCAGCAGGAGAAAGGGCTTGGCAGGGAGCTCTGCTTTGTACTTTTAAAAACTTTCTTCAGAGACTCCAGAATAGCTTTCCTCCTAGCACACCACACCCACCAGTATCTATGCTGCAGTAGTTTATGTGTCAGGGGGCTAGGGTCAGTCTGTTATATCTGGTGTAATTCTCCTGTCTTATCCAGTGTCCTGTGTGAATTTAAGTATGCTCCCTCTAATTCTCTCCCTCTCCCTCCACTCCGGGAGGACCTGAGCCTTAGGACCATGCTTTAGGACTACCTGGCCTGATGAATCCACCTGGTCGTGCTGCTGCTCCAGTTTCAACTGTTCTGCCTGCGACTATGGAACCCTGACCTGTTCACCGGTTGTGCTACCTTGTCCCAGACCTGCTGTTTTCTCCCGCACCTGCTGTCTCGAACTCTGAATGCTCGGCTATAAAAAGCCAACTGACATTTACTCCTGAGGTGCTGGCCTTTTGCACCCTCTAAAACCACTGTGATTATTATTATTTGACCCTGCTGGTCGTCTATGAACGTTTGAACATCTTGGCCATGTTCTGTTATAATCTTCACCCGGCACAGTCAGAAAAGGACTGGCAACCCCTCAGAGCCTGGTTCATCTCTAGGTTCATGCCTTTCTAGGGAGTTTTCCTAGCCACAATGCTTCTACATCTGCATTGCTTGCTGTTTGTGGTTTTAGGCTGGGTTTCTGTAGAGCACTTTCTGACATCTGCTGATGTAAAAAGGGCTTTAGAAATACATTTGATTGATTGATTATCAACTTTTCCCTCCCTCTCGATTTCCATGCTTCTCATCAGAACGATTGATCAGTATGATAAGGATCTCTCAGATTTATTTCAATTAGGACTGAGTTGCACATACCTCAAACCTTAAACTTAACCTTAACCACATAACCTTGCACAAATCATTTACTTACGTCAATGGGAGACTTGCGTGAAAGTTCATGTTGCAAACAAATACGTGGAACATTTTACAGAAACGGTAGCTTTAATCTCAAGGACGACGTGCAATGGCAAGAAGGAAGAGAAGAGGCAGTACATCATAGATACACTAGCTGCTGTGGTCCTCTAATAATATAGCCTATCCTCTAGACTAGTCTGTGTGATTGAAGAAGGGTGTTGTTGGAAACAAATATGTGGACCGGTTCACATGTGGTTTGCGGAACCTTTCACCCAACTGAAAGTCAACCTCTTCAATAGCACTAATGCTGTGTATACCGGGAGAGCCTCAACCCACAACCCATCACACGCTTTAGGCAAAGTGATATGAATCATCTCTGCAGATGCGTTAGTGATGATTATTCACTGTAGTAGGCGTACTTTAGACAAGAGACATTACACTCCAGGGGCCTCATTTATAACTGCAACATACATTTTACACTAAATATCTGATCTCTGCTTCTGAAAACACTGCGCACGCACCAAAATA